>NW_019397336.1:55726-91179 GCF_000591075.1 Eurytemora carolleeae
CTCACTGTAGAATGATCCCATGTCAGGCTGTAACATTCGTCTTGTGTTTACATTACCGCCCAGAGACAGTACACTGCAGTACAAAAGATGCGTACACTTCTGAAATAACTTTACTTGCATTACATCCTTGGTATACTTGAAAGGATAACAAAAATTCTGAACAAAATTGAGACTTTGCCACAAACTCAAAATGTATTATTCTTATATCTTTGCAACCTGATCGTTAAAACCTCTGATATTTCAAATTTATCTTATTTGATTAAATAGAATTTATAGTTTGTGACAAAGACTGGAATGGCAGGGAAAAAAGCTCAAGGCGTTTAATGGAATCTAGAAAGATTAAAGTTTGAAAACAAAATCAAGATAAAAAGAAAAATATCAATGATATTCAGGGACCCAAAACACTGTGGAATAAGAAGACGACTTTTCAGCATTTTAGGTGTATTTAATCAAGTCAAAATGTAAATAGTGGCTAGAAAATTAACGTAATAAATGAAATGTGTGCGTCTGTGTACACGGCTGTATTTTATGTTCTATGGAATATAAAATCAAACTTGAGACTAACTGTCGTCTTCCTATTCGATTCTTTTATGATTCCTTCTGGAAAAAGGTTTAAAAATGTGACATATTTTGAATTCAGGGTGTAGGGGGACACTGGGTGCACGTGCCCAACCGGGGGGGGGGTACGAATGATAGGCCACATTTATGAAATGGTTAAATGTGTTTAGGGGAAAAATCAAAAATTTGACATTAAAATGCAAGTTTTTTTCATCCTATTTTGATATGTTTTACACAAAATTCAGCAAGAAAACCCCTAAACATTATTATGGCACATCACGTAAAAATAACTAACTTTATTTTTGATGTACTGTGGGGGGGGGGGACTGGACATCAAACGGCTTGTTTTTATCCTCTTTTAAAAAGTTAAAATATAATAATAATATTATGTTCAAATATATATGTTCTAACCCCAAGCAAAGTTTAAGTATGAAAGATATAAATTTCTTTGATAAAGATAAAAATCTATTCAATATATTTTTCAAAATATGGATTTCCACAACGTCTTCTATGGGGTGCACAATAAGACAAATTTTGCGCGCGGATGAGCGTAAAATGTCCCCCCCCCCCTACTGCACAAAAGCTCTCGCACGCCCCTGATTTTGATTAGTATTATATATTTTTTTTTAGTTCTAAAACATGCGTGGAGTCCTTTTTTTGGCTATTCCTTGACAAATCTAAAGTGTATAAAGTAATACATTATGTATAATATGTATATTGTATAGATCTTCATGAATTATACATTAGTTTTATATACTTATCTGTCACATTGATTTAATAGTTCTAAACCCAAAAGTTGTGTCAAAAAATCATTTAAACAAAATGCCTTTCTCTTTCCCCCATTAAAATAAATACATATAGAATATGAAATCATTAAAATAATTTATATAAGAAAAGTACTTATAAAATATAAGACCTGTATAAAAAGTATATTGAAGCTAAGTATTTACTCAAAGAAGAACTAAGTTCAGAGTAGACAATATTTATATAATTCTCAGTATGTAATATCAGCATAATATGTGTACTGTATGTATGTATATATAAAAAATGAAAGTATGTAGAATTGAAAGTCTAAATGTCTTTCTGTCTGCCAATAAAAATAATCTAAGAAAAATTTGAGTAAAGCCTAATCTAAAGATAGTATGCAGGGTTACCCACAGAGGATGAGGCTTGAGAGACAAGTTTATGAAAGGAATATCTTTCTTCTTACAGTTCTCTAGCGCTTAAGTTTCATGTTACATTTTTATTCTTATTTTACAGTTTACAAAACCAAGGTTATAATGCAAGAAATGTTAATTGCAGTTGCGTATACTCTGCGTTCATATCGAATCCAGTTCTCTCTGTGCGGAATGTGTAAACTAGAATAGATGCATTAGTGTTCGTTAAGTATCCGAGGAGGATAAACGCATTAAGTCACCTCTGAAATAACTTTCCTTGCTTTATAACCTTGATAAAACCAGAGATGAATCCGTCTAATACAAGGTTGTTTATTAAGGTTGATACTCTGGATGCGCTAAATGTACTAAAAATGTCGTCGCAATAGCAATGGACAATCAAAATCCTATTATGACGTCACAAATTATTCTGAAGAGCTCATCAAACTTTCAACTTAGGTGGTAAATATAACATTCAAAGATAGATAGATTTAAACAGTTGAAATTTGAAAAAAATCGTATTCAAACTGAGAAAAAATTCCAATCCGTTAATCAAGTATATCAGTGACGTCATTCAAGGATTTTTAATGTCTATTGCTATGAACACGACATTTTTAGTACATTGCAGCGCATCCAGAATACCTTACCATAATAAACAACCTTGGTCTAATGTATTTTTAGTGAACACCGTAAACTGTACAATGTACATATATCTATAAACTAGTTAGTATTGGCGGATTTCCTTCTCCTTAACCTTTTTACTTTCATCAGATCCTTGCAAAACAACTTAATCTATCCTGGGTAAGGAGTATGAAATAGAAGGGAGATACAACTGACTTGGCCCGCCCTACCATATTATTATACATGCTTTGCAGACGGGTACTCCATTTGTATAAGAAATATTCAGAATAGGTTATTGTATACGCGGTAATTGTACATCAGACAAATATTTCTTATACAAATGGAGTACCGTCTGCAAAGCATGTATAATCATATGGTAGGGCGGTCCGCGTCGGTTGTATCTCCCTTCTATTTCATACTCCTTGATCCTGGGTCATAATATACAGAGTTACACACAAAGCACTGTGAACTGAACAGAAGGAGAAGAAAAAATGCGTGCGTGTCGCAGTATCTGTGACGGAATTTATTCAGACTTCTCAATACTTGCCCATATCAGTTGATATGACATTAAAATAATTCCAAAATTAACCTTTTAATTGTTCAATCGAAAGAGTTTCTGGTCGTTATTAAATTCTCATTCTTTGTGGGTAACCCTGAATATTAGAGCGCAGGGAAGGTTCGTTATTTATCTTTGGTAATATTTGTGACTTTTTTCTTCCTTAATATTTAAATCATGGGTTCAATGTTGGGAATTTTTGAGTAAGTGAGTAAAAATGTGTGGTGGAAAAACTAGAAATGGGAATCGAATACAAAAAGTAAGACTAGAATATCAGACAAAAACTGTGAGAATACAGTGAGAAACAGAAAACACTGGAATTGGATAAGGACTTTTAGATTCATGGCATTATGAATTTAGATATTTAAATGAACATGTGACACAACAATTGTGTAGTGTAAACAGACCCATTTTACTAAAAAAAATGATTCAACAAGTTACTTGCAAAACTATTAGCTTTGTAACAACATAAAATACAATTGAGTATTTCTCTAATGTCGTCTTCCTACTCCTCAGTTGTCTGGTTCTCACTGTAGAATATAAAAATCCAAGAATGGAATTATAACAAAACAAATGAAATATCTAACATAGAATGTAGGAAAGAATGTAGAAATGTTTATGAAAAGTTTGCAAATGTAACCAACTGTGCAGTGTGCAGTGATTACGTTAAAACTTTAAAACTCTAAAAATATAAAATTTTCTGCTATCCTTATAAACCTACTGCTAGTCTTGCAAACCTATTGGAAACCTAGTAAACCTACTGGAAACCTAGTAAATCTACTGGAAACCTAGTAAACCTACTGGAAACCTAGTAAACCTACTGGAAACCTAGTAAACCTACTGCTAGCTGAGTAAGCCTAGTGGAAACCTGGTAAACCTACTGGAAACCTAGTAAACCTACTGAAAACCTAGTAAACCTTCTGGAAACCTAGTAAACTTACTGGAAACCTAGTAAACCTACTGCTAGCTAAGTAAGCCTACTGGAAACCTATTGAACCTACTGGAAACCTAGTAAACCTACTGGAAACCTAGTAATCCTACTGGAAACCTAGTAAACTTACTGGAAACCTAGTAATCCTACTGGAAACCTAGTAAACCTACTGCTATTCTAGTAAACCTTCCGGAAACCTAGTATACCTACTGCTAGCATAGTAAGTCTACTGCTAGCATAGTAAACCTCCTACTAGCGTAGAAAACCTACTGGAAACCTAGTAAACCTACTGCTAGCCTAGTAAAACTACTGAAAACATTTTAAACCTACTGCTAGCATAATAGACCTAATGCTAGCCTAGTAAACACACAATAAAAAATCTGTTTTTGAGAATTTTTCTATTTTTTAGTATATTTTTTAGTATATCAAATATATTGTAAATGTCTTCATATTGGTTGTATTAAAGAGCTCTGCTAAACTTATGTTCAAGCGTAAAATAAAGCAATAAAGTTTACTGGGTTTAGCCTGAGAACTTTTATATACCGCATAGATGGGGCCAAGAAACACATTAAAACTTGTATTACAAAGAAGTGCATCAGATCTTGAGACTGGAACCAGATTTTCATTGAAATGTCAAGATCAAAAAAGGGTAAATAATGCATTCTTCTTTAATTCAAAAGATTTGAGCCTAGTTTAAATCTCTCAAAATACGAGATTGATCCGGGTTTTTTTTGATAGAATATTTTATTGTTCATCCTTTTTAATCTCTAATTTACTACAGTAAAACCCTTAATAACGAATACATCGGAAGAATTCATCAAATGTCGTCTTGACAATTTTTCAATGAGTTTTATACTATATTACGTAAATTTCAGTATTTTCGAAAATGAATAAATAGCCATGAATATGCGGGAACAGTTTTAAAGAGTTCCATATAATCATTTAATTAAGAAACTAAATATCTGCAACATTCCATTATCAGAAAGTGAAGAATACGACATTTAATGAATTCTTTCGATGTATTCGTTACTAAGGGTTTCACTGTATTGCCTCTATCTTTCCACCAGATGTTTACACAAAAGAAAAATTGTTTGAAAAATCAAATATATGCCAGGAGGTTTCAAAAATGTAAAAATCAGAAATTTAGAATTTGCGTGAAGCGTTCGGTTTCTTTACAAGGAAATTCTTTTTTTTTGCAGCTAAAACGCAAACCTTAATTTTACAAAAAAATTAGGGCAACGTTGTTTTATGTGAACCTTAATCTAACCAGTCTTAACAGTTGTGAAACTTACTTTATATTCGGAAAATAAGGTTCAAAAATTATTATGCTATAAATAAGCTAAACTTTTAAAAACCTACCAAATTTGACGGAATTAGAAGAAATAAAACTCTAAATATCTTAATCTTGTTGCTTTAAACATGTTGTTAACTTGTTGCCATATTAACACCTTGAACCCGGTGGGTTGGTTGAAACTGTAAATATAACCCCGGGATTCGGTCTCCAAACCGCGGATCAGCCTCCCTCAAACCATCAGGAGAAACCCTCCGATACCAGCCACAATAATTCATCTCAAATATGTATTTGAACTTTAACTCCAGACCAAATACTATATTTATTTAGAATCTAAAGTTACATTACATCAAAACAACAAAGAAACATTGTTTCTTTCATCTTCTGGTTCCAAGAAGAAGTTATTATTTCTTGAAAAAGTAGAAAATAAGTTTTTCTACTCCTGTCGGCTCCATTTTCTTGATTTTCTTATTTCTTCGAAAGAAGGTAAAAACTGCTATATACGGATGTTGAACGGCCCAGATCAATTCCAAAACCAGTTCTATATTCAGAACAGGTTTGCAATTAAGAGAACCAGTTTTAGAACTTATTTCTTCAAGGTTCATCGGGCTCAATTAAATAGAACTTAATAAATTTAAGGAATTATAACGTAGCTTTAAGCAACTGGTCACCTTAATTACTTAAAGAATAAATTGTGGAACACGATGCCTGGCCGCGTTAAACAAGTTCCACAAGATTCAACAGAATGAGATAGAGCGGATACGGGGCATAGTACTGATAGATGATCTACACGTGTGATATCGATATTGACTCTAGTTCTGAACCCTTTAGTAATAAGTTATAAGAAATATATATACTGGAAGTTATTTATGCGTTTTTATTAGAGTCTGACTCACGTCCTCTATATTGGTGAACTTTGAACATTAAGTGATACATCCGAGCATCATGACCGATATGAAAGAAACTCCAACTGAGTTCGTCGCCAAAGTCTCCGTCAAGCTCCCGGATTTCTGGACAGAGGACCCCGACCTGTGGTTCCTAGGTAGAGCTCAGGACCGCAGAAGCCCATCACCAAACCGCTGTAGTCAAACCCCAGGTCCATCAAACTCTGAGTGTTATTTCCACAAACGTTTTGGTCCTGCAGCCAACAATTGTCGCCCTCCTTGCAGTTTCCAGGGAAACGCCAGAGCCGACGGGAGAAGGAAAAATTAAACAGCCTTATTATAGTTATAAGAAATATATATACTGGAAGTTATTTATGCGTTTTTATTAGAGTCTGACTCACGTCCTCTATAAAATAAACTTTAAGAAAAGAAAAGATCAAACTCAATTAAAAATTAAATTGATTTAGACATAGATAAACCTTATTTAACGAGTAGATTTAAAGATAGAGGCCGGCAATGTATGTTAGTTAAACTAAGAATGTAGTATTGTGGAGAAATGTTTTAGGATTTATTTGAGACATATAAAACGTTTTAATGATGTATAATTACTGAGTTTTAGCGCAAAGTCGTCGTTCAAAATCATCCATTTGTGTGGTTACGTTTTGAGAATCGATTTTTTTTAAATTATTAAATAAGAAAAATGTATCCAAATTCTACAATAAACTAATTAGATGTTTAGGAACAAAGTTCTCAATAGAAATTTATCGATAAATCAATGTTAGAACAAATTAATTCGTTTTCATCATTATATTGATTTTCTTATTCTTACGAATTTGTTTGCAGATTTCTACAAATTCTTCAAATGTCGTCTTTTCAATAAAAATTCCAGAAAATCTGCAGAAAATGATTGTGAACAATGAGAGATTACAGAAACTTATAACTGAATAAGATTACTTAATTTCAATGATAAGATTAATTTTTATTTTCTCAACCTTTTCCTTAACAACTTATTAGTTTACCGTAGAATTTTTGTGACATTTTGTCGTCGTTATTTAACAATTTTTTAAAAATCGATTCTCAAAAAGTAACTACCCAAATGAATGATTTTGAAAGTCGACTTTGCGCTCAATTTCAGTAATTATATATTACTAGCCTTAGAGGGCGCTTCGCGCCCATCTTCTAAATTAATAGTGAACATGTTCTCTTTGTGTACATCGTAAAACAAAACAAAAATAATTCGCGGATTTTCACAAAAAATTTCGTGGATTTTCAAAATTTTTACAAATTTAATGAAGATCGAATTTTGATGGAGACAAATATTTAAAATTTCAATCATTCATAAACCTTCCCTGGGGTCCCTAGATGTCCCACAAAAAATTTGGGCCCGATCGGTTCAGCCGTTTTGACGTTTATTGGATACAAACAGACAGACAAACAGACAGACAAGCCAAATTTATATATAGATTAAAGCGTTTTATATGTTTCAAATAAATCCTAAAAAATGTCTCCACATTACTACATTCTCAATTTAGCTGACATACATTGCCGGTCACTCCCTTTAACTTCATTAAAGAATAAATAAACCTTAATCAAAGAATTCATTCATCTTAATTAAAGAAAAGTTTTTCATTGATTAAAGAATGTATATTATTAAAAACTAAGTAATATTTTAACAATAATTAAGTAAAATTTTAACAATAATTGAAGAATAGATTCACTGCTAATTAAAGAATAGATTAACAATAATTAAAGAATAGATAAACCTCAATTAAATAATAGATTAACAATAATTAAAGAATAGATAAACCTCAATTAAATAATTGATTAGCAATAATTAAAGAATAGATAAACCTCAATTAAATAATATATTAACAATAATTAAAGAATAGATAAACCTAAATAAATTAAATAAAAGACTAACAATAATTAAAGAATTTTGATTAACTGTTGATCAAATGAATTTACCTTTCGGGGTAGAAACAACTCACTAATTTTATCTAGATCTTGAGTTTTTATGTAAACATCAGCTTGAATAAATTTTACAAGAAGGAACCAGATTCTAATATTTTCTGAGAAAATTGGCGGATTTTAATTTTTAATTTAAGAGGATTTGTTGTTTTTCAATCTTTTTCTCGATTCAAAAGTTGTTAAAGATCAACCAACGCTTCAACACTTGATGTCGATTTCCAAAGGGGTTTCTATTTAATTTGAGGATTAGTGCTTGATTACTACATCAAAATTATCAATGCAGGACACAAAAAGAATAGAATATATATTAGAGTGGAATTTAGAATCCCTCGGTATGAATTGTGTCAGTCCCTTTCAGGCTGAAAGGGAGTTCAAAGTGTACAAATCGTGTAAATGTTCACAAATTATATGCAGTAGAGTACATTAATAGAGTATGTTCCCTGGGGCCTGGACTATTCATTTCAATTTCGATTTTTTTTAAGTTAACTTTATGAAATGAATTAGGTAAATAAAAAACATCATTTGATTTATAGTTATAACGTAAAATCATCGTTTGTAAAGTGGAAGGCATAGAGTCTATATGAAATGATCATTGGTCAATTATGAAACCAGCCTATTTCATAATTTGGTTTTCTTTTAATATTAATTTTAGATTTTCTATAAAATGATGTTCCAGTGCCCAAAAGGTTATATAGCGCAAATATGTGAAGTACACCTGCAGTATGGAAACAGTACAACAAAATGGCCGTTTTACACTTTTTTCTAGTAAATTCCACTCTAATATATATTATATTCTCTTTGGCTTGAACGCTTGATGTCAATTTCTAAAGGGGTTTCTATTTAATTTGAGGATTAGTGCTTGATTACTACATCAAAATTATCAATGCAGGACATGATCAACATGGGAAATCGAAAAGGAAATAAATTAATCTGTAAGTCTGCATAAGATGGAGATTGAGATTTACAGCACAAAAGTTTTGAATTTTGTTTTTAATTTCATGGTCAATTTGTTATTCATCTTAATTATAATTATAACTATAAGTATTAAATATATATTAGGCAGTTAAAGAAAAGTTTAAGAACTTTTAATGGGCAAATGCATTTTTCTTCGAATTAGTTCAAGGAGCCCTCCGTCATAACCTTTTAGTCTGAAAGGGAGTTAAAAGTGTTCATTTCATGTAAATGTTCACAAATTATATGCAGTAGAGTACAGTAATACAGTGTCTTCCTTAGACTATCCATTTCAATTTCTAATTTTTTTAAGCTGTTAGATAAACTTTATAAAGCGAATAAGATATAACGGAAAAGTATCAAAATGAGCTGAAAACATTAGAATGGTGGATATCAAGATTAATGCTTAAACTCCTGGTTTACTAAAACCAAGATTATTTTAAAATTTATTCGATATCCAAGAAAGAAGTTAAAAATTTCACCAATCAGCGTGTCATGTTAAGATGCACTCTTTAACTTTTGAAAAACTGGTGTTGCTGGTGTCATCACAGCCCGCTTATATGTATGCTTCTATCTACCGATCTATACTATTCTGGGCTAGTGTACATGTAACTTTGTCGGTGGGCTACGCAGCTGTTATATCTGAGTGGACCCTAGATATTTTTAGGAAATTTCTAAAACCTCTGCATAGCAAATTTTAGATTTTACTATAACAAATTTTTATTCTGGCCATTGTTCATTCTATAAAAATAATCTGTACTTTTAAAAAAGTTTGAAGTGGATTCCAGGGTCCAAATTAGAGAAGAACTTTGGTAGATAGTGGGCCCTGGAGTAAGCAGAAGTGAGATACTGTAGCTAAAATCTTGTGAACACAGCATTTTCCTCTTGGTAGCATCAAAGGCGCCTTGTTTTCAGAATTCCAAAATGTGGTCGCCGTTTTTGTACCTTAAGAATTGACCAAGATATTGAGAAATTTGTTTAAAATTCAAAATATTAAATATCAGCAAGGTTGTTTAGTATCTCCAATTCAATTTTTATAATACAAAGAAGGAGGCTAAAACTTAAACTTTTAAAGACTTACAATGTTTTTCTATACTCCTTTAACATCTATTAACTTTACGAAAACCAAAGACAAATTGTAAGTTTCAGGGTCCAATGTCTAACGTCCTGCATAACACCCCAAGGAAAAATAACATCAAACCTTAACTATGATATTTCCATCTTTTATATCCATGGGTGTCATATCAATTGAACTAAACATTGATTGAACAAACGTAAGTTTTGGATTAATAAAACTAATGTTCAAACTGACAATGTTTTTTAATAATTTCATATTAACATGATTAAATTTATATTTGTTTAAATGCTCTAAAAGCCGGCCTATGAACAGCTGACTTTTATTCAATCAGATATTAGTTCAATCGATATGTAGCATTGTATCTGTAATTGTTATCAAACGTAAGTTTTATACAGTATAGAAATATCCAAAAAAGGATTAAGAAGAAAATCAATAGTGTGTACATTGGATAATCAGATTAAGAGATTGTGATTAAGGATATCTCATTCTAAAGTTTTCAGCTCTGGTCAATCATTAAATAGTAAAATACAGAATATGAAACCAGCTCTGAAAACTTTAGAATGCAATATTCTTAATCCCGATCGGTTAATTAATCTGGATATTAAGAAAAAGAGGAGAACAAGCATTAATCTCGATATCCACCATTCTAAAGTTTTCGGCTCAGCATATTTAAGAATTTGGTTTTCTTTTTAAAGCAAATTTGTAAAAATCTTCTGAAGTATTTTCAGGGTTAAAAATAAGCAGAACATTTTTTGAATCATCAATTCAAGTGGAATTCTTTGTAAAGGAATTTTCTTTACCACAAACTCTGATTTTCAAAAACCCTATATCTTTGCAATCCAATGTTATACAACTTAGATGATTTAAGCTATGAATTCGCTTAGATCAAGTAATCTAAGTTTGAAGTATCAAAGGTTTACACCATTAGGTTGCAAAATATAGGGACTAGCTAATTTGAGTTTGTGGAAAAGGCTCAATTCCTTTTTAAAAATAACGATTGAAAATTAAAGCAATGTTTAAATGTATTTTCTCATTTTAAAAGTTTGATAAAAGATTTGAAAATGGTTCAACGGTGTTTGATGCAAACTGTTTCTGTGAATTTATTTAATCTGCATGTTTTAATAAAATGTCACTTTTTGTTGAAATCCCAGCATTCAGTTGGAAAGAAAAAATTCTTTAACGAAACCATTTATTTCCCCACTAATAGATTGTAATAGTGTGTTGTCCCTATCCTGTATGCAGTTTAATTCTTATTATTATAATTTTCTGTACAGGGTGTTCCAAAAAAACATGGGCATGAATATCGTCTTTGATTTATGATAATTGATAAATGACATGAAATGCATATAAAAAAATCAAAATCTTTTGAGGTTTTTGAAATGCCGTCTACCTTCTTTGTATCTTTAAAAATGACGGAAAGGAACTGAGTTTTTGCCACAAATTCTGATTTTACAATCGCTTTATCTTTGCAACCTGATGGTTAAAGCCTTTGATATTTCAAACTATCATTATTTGATCTAAAATGAGTCATAGCTTGAAATATCTAAGGTCTCCGGCATTAAAATGCAAAGATATAGGGATAAGAAAAATAGAGTTTGTGACAAAAACTCATTTCCTTTAAACAGTTTTGCTAATTTTGAATAAACTGGAATCTGAGCTGAAAACTTTAGAATGTTGGATATCGAAATCAAAGCTTAATCCTCTCTTTTCGCTAATCTCAAGACTAATTTAGTTAAATTTTGATACTACAAAATTGTGCTTACGAAATAATCTAGCATGGAATAAAGACGATATAGAAGTCGTCATTTAACTCCCATGTTTATTGGGACATTTTGTACACAATGTACACTGGACAGTTTCTCTATATATTTAATTGTTATCTTTGTTTGTTTGTTTGGATGTCCGATCATAACTCATGAACCCCTGGACCGATTTGCCTCACATTTTGATTGGGAACTTGGGAGAACCACAAAAATGGTTTTAGCTTGGTTGGCGGGAGTAACTATGAATTGAGTAACATGGGTTCTCATGGTAGTACATTGATTTAAACAAAACTGATTTATACAGTTTTTAATAACGGCACTAGTTTTCTCCTGACGTTTTGACTTTTCTGCATTAAAAATTAATACTCATGTCCTCAATTTTCATTTTCCAAAGGAATTACTGTATCGATCCACTATCGATAGGTTTACCAAATTTTTCTATATTTCTTTATCATTGTCTAATAGAACGGGTCAGATTGGTCAGAGTCCAGATATTCATATGGAAAGATCTTTTCCAAGTAAAGGAGCATAATAACATACTATCACCAAATATACAGTATTTCAACGTACAAATATTTGTTTAAAACTGTAAGCTCTAAAAAGATATTTGTAAAATTGAAAATTTAAATTATTTTGAAAATTTTTGTTCAACACAGTTAAAATGCTAAAACCCTTCCTTAATTGTTAAATTAATCTTTGTAACGTAGATGGTTTTTATTTTCACAACATGGAATAATGGTTTTGATCCCCCTGTAGATAAGAGATGGAAAAGGGGAGCTAATGAGTTAATTAAGCAATCAAATATCAGACTCCCCTCGAATCTCTGGAAGGGGGGGGATTGAATATCATCATACCCCGGAAATTATGATATTGCATATAATATCGTGGAACACCCCTCATCGAAGAAGTTTATTTCGCAATATTTTAAAATACTTCCCCTGGAGAACTGGTCTTCATGAGTCAAAGTTTCGCATCCGTAGAAGAACCATCTTCGCCAGTATCTTTAACAATGAGTAAGCTCTTATAAACATAATATTATTCTAAGGTCAACATTATAACTTGTATTCTAATTTTATTTTTAATGAAACTCTATATTTTTTAAGTGTTGTATTTTGAGACCACTTTGTGATTTTCAACTTGTGAAAAGTATTTTTTTTTTCATACGAATATTCTGAATTGTCTTACAAAATAAATCCATATTTTCACTTCTCCCTTTCTTTCATTTTTTGACCTAGAAATTTTACAACATTTCAAAGTGAAAATTTTACAAAATTCATTAAGCCCTTTTATTTCTAAGTTCACTTTCACTAATCTTTTTATATCTAAGTTATATTAGTGTTTCATAAATATAAGTTTTAACTTCATAACCTCTTCCAATTTAGAATTATTATCATTTCTTACGGCTAATAAGACTTGGAAAATTTTATAATATTTCAAGAAAAAGTTTTACAAGTATTTTTAACTTAGAAAATTTCACCAAGCCCTTTTATTTCTAAGTTCTTATTAGTGTTTCATCAAGATAAGTCTTAACCTTATAGGTCCTTCCATTATAGAATTATTTTTATAAAACTGAACCAAGGCACGATCCATTTCAATCTAAAAGTCGTAGATAAATTCAAGGAACAAAGTCCTGCGTGGCAAGTTACGATCTAGGCGACGTTGAATATAAATCAAGGACTATTAAGTTTATAACTCTTTTATTTAAATAAAATATTACAAGTCTAAAATATTATTTTCCTTTCTCATCATTTCCCTGAGGTCCATCCCAAAATAGAGAATAGTTAACGTAGTTGAGAAATATCAATTCAATGCATTACGTCTTTGCCACAAACTCAAGTTTTCTAATCCCTATATCTTTGCAGCCTGATAGTGTAAACCTTTTATTTATATTATTTCATCTAACAGAATTCTTAGTTTGAAGTATTTAATGGTCAAGACAATAAGTTGCAATGATATAGGGATTACAAAATCAGAGTATATGGCAAAGACTCAATTCTTTTGCATACACCCCCCCCCCCCCAAACAAATGCATAATTTATTTTTGTTTTACTCTCATCCAAAAAAGTTATATTTTTGAGAAACTCCTGCAAAACTTAATGTTAACAAAAAGAAAATGAAAAAAGGATTTTTTTACGAATTCTCTTTAAGAGCACTATGGAGGAATATCATTGCTTCCGCGTTGTTGTTTTTTAAAGTTTATTTGATGAAAGTTAGCTAATTGATGTATACAAGGTGATGTGATAATTATGCAAATTCAAGTTTCTATTTCAGAAAATTCTAATATTTTATCAGAAAATATTAATCCAAAGGGGTGTGAAATGTTTCTTAAAACATTTACATTGGCAAAACTTATTCTTCTTGAAATTCTACGTGAAATTTTGAAAGCATTTTTCAAAACACAAAAATGTTAAAGATTGCCCCGTATGGAGTTTATACATGTGGAGGTTATAGTGCCGTATGGAGGTTATACATGTGGAGGTTATAGTGCCGTATGGAGGTTATACATGTGGAGGTTATAGCCCCGTATGGAGTTTATACATGTGGAGGTTATAATGCCGTATGAAGGTTATACATGTGGAGGTTATAGTGCCGTATGGAGGTTATACATGTGAAGGTTATAGTGCCGTATGGAGTTTACACATGTGGAGGTTATAGCCCCGCATGGAGTTTATACATGTGGAGGTTATAGCCCCGTATGGAGTTTATACATGTGGAGGTTATAGCCCCGTATGGAGTTTATACATGTGGAGGTTATAGCCCCGTATGGAGTTTATACATGTGGAAGTTATAGCCCCGTATGGAGGTTATACATGTGGAGGTTATAGTGCCGTATGAAGGTTTTACATGTGGAGGTTATAGTGCCACATGGAGTTTATACATGTGGAGGTCATATCCCCGTATGGAGTTTATACATGTGGAGGTTATAGTGCCGTATGGAGTTTATATATGTGGAGGTTATAGCCCCGTATGGAGTTTATACATGTGGAGGTTATAGCCCCGTATGGAGTTTATACATATGGAGGTTATAGCCCCGTATGGAGCTTATACATGTAGAGGTTATAGCTCCGTATGGAGTTTATACATGTGGAGGTTATAGCCCCGTATGGAGTTTATAAATATGGAGGTTATGGCCCCGTATGGAGTTTATACACATGGAGGTTATAGCCCTATATGGAGTTTATACATATGGAGGTTATAGTGCGTATGGAGTTTATACATGTGGAGGTTATAGTGCCGTATGGAGTTTATACATATGGAGGTTATAGCCCAATATGGAGTTTATACATGTGGAGGTTATAGCTCCGTATGGAGTTTATACATATGGAGGTTATAGCCCCGTATGAAGTTTATACATGTGGAGGTTAAAGCCCCGTATGGAGTTTTTACATATGGAGGTTATAGCCCCATATGGTGTTTATACATATGGAGGTTATAGCCCCGTATGAAGTTTATACATGTGGAGGTTAAAGCCCCGTATGGAGTTTTTACATATGGAGGTTATAGCCCCATATGGAGTTTATACATGTGGATGTTATATCCCCGTATGGAGTTTATACATATGAAGGTTATAGCCCCGTATGGAATTTATACATGTAGAGGTTATAGCTCCGTATGGAGTTTATACATGTGTAGGTTATAGCCCCGTATGGAGTTTATACATGTGGAGGTTATAGTGCCGTATGGAGTTTATACATGTGGAGGTTATAGTGCCGTATGGAGTTTATACATGTGGAGGTTATAGCCCCGTATGGAGTTTATAAATATGGAGGTTATGGCCCCGTATGGAGTTTATACACATGGAGGTTATAGCCCTGTATGGAGTTTATACATATGGAGGTTATAGTGCGTATGGAGTTTATACATGTGGAGGTTATGGTGCCGTATGGAGTTTATACATGTGGAGGTTATAGCCCCGTATGGAGTTTATACATATGGAGGTTATAGGCCCGTATGGAGTTTATACATATGGCCAGAATCACCAAAATGGAAAGACGCGGATTAGATATCACGAAACTTATTAATGTCTCCCTCAAATGGGCAGTGGCGCAACTAGGGGGGTACCCGATTCCCCCCCCCCTCTAACATATTTCGTCATCCTCTCGCCCCCCCCCTCACTTGATTCTATAAACATAATCATGATTGTAGACCATCTTTAATCAAATTTCTCCAGTTGAAAAAAAAATTATAAAAATTTCTTTGGCGTTTGGCGCATCAGTTAACTAAAAGAATATCCTTCTATTTTCTCTTTTTAAATTGAAATAGGGGAGTTTTCCACTATTCCGCTTTTTAAGGATTAAACTGGTTCTGGTTGTGGTTTTGGTTCTGGTTCTGGTTCTAGTTCTGGTTCTGGTTCTGGTTCTGGTTCTGGTTCTGGTTCTGGTTCTAGTTCTGGTTCTGGATCTGGTTCTGGTTCTGGTTCTGGTTCTGGTTCTGGTTCTGGTTCTGGTTCTGGTTCTATGGTTTTATAAAACAGTATTTTAAAAGAAACTTAGCATTTTAAGTTTAAGCAGAGATTACAACCATTTATCAAAAGTTAAGAAATGTTTTAACCCCATTCTTCCTTTAAACATGTAATCTCATTTTCTTTACAAATCTAGCAATTTCCGGTCTAATATTTAGCTTATACAATATACATAATACCTAATGTAATTATTTTATTAAATACCTTTCATTTTGAAAGAAAACAATAGATAGATTTAAAACTTTGTCTGAATCCATAACGATAATGTTTCGGAAAGTATTTTATCAAGAATCTATAAAGAGAGGTAAAACCTTCGAGATACGGGTAAGAAGTACTGAATTCTTACCGCCAACAAACTCGAAGTTTTTAATCATTATTAAGCTTAATAAATTAGCTAAACTGCTTGAATACTGACACGATTATGCACACTGCAAAAACTATATTTACACGTTATAAATAGCAAACGATAGGCATTTGCCATATACTGTTGTTCGCGAGTGCCCCGTGGAGTAACCGGGGCGGAGAAAGGGGGATTGAATTTTGTAGATCCAGAAAAATAATATCTGTGGGATGCCTGCGTAGAGACTGGCAGCTGGTGGGGTCTTAAATGTAAGACATGTGGCCGCAGCGCTCGGCCCCCTAACCTGTCCTAGCCGGAGCGCTCGGCCCAGAAAGTGTCATAACTTAACCTTACCTGTGGCTGCAGCGCTCGGCCCCCTAGCCGGAGCGCTTGGCACAGAAAGTGTCATAACTTAACCTATCCTGTGGCTGCAGCGCTTGGCCCCCTAGCCTGGCCTAGCCGTAGCGCTCTGCCCAGAAAGTGTCATAACTTAACCTAACCTGTGGCTGCAGTGCTCGACCCCCTAGCCTGTCCTAGCCGGAGCGCTCGGCCCAGAAAATGTCATAACTTAACCTAACCCGTGGCTGCAGCGCTCGACCCCCTGACCTGTCCTAGCCGCAGCGCTCAGACCAGAAAGTGTCTTAACCTAACCTAACCCTAAATAAATACTATCTTAATTATTTTTCTGGATCTACAAAATTCGGTCCCCATCTCTCGGTTTTGAGGGGCATTTGCGCACAACAGAGAATGGCAAATCCTCCAACGATACTGAATAATTAAATATGATTAGATGGAACACTTTAGGGATCTCTCCACCTTTTGATGGCAGACAACCAGTCTTTCCAACCTCTTCATCAATAATAACCCTATCAGGGTTTTAAACATGGTGAATCTGTTATTCTCCGTGTCCCGGAAACCGTTACCACCTCTCTGCTTCTACATGGAGCAGCTTGGAGCAGCTGCTCCGCTCTGCCTTCCTTTTTTAATGGGTTTTCCAGCTTTGCTTGCTCGTATCCTACACTAGGTATGAGCGTGGCTCTATTTTTTTGAGGTTCTAATAGACTACTGAACCCTGGATGGATTATATTTAGGTCTGTGTTCTCTACTAAATATTTATGTGCAGTACTAAACATGTACACGCAACGGGTTTACAATACATTTTTTTAACCCAATGCCGTAGACTTTGATATTTTAAACTATGATTTCTCTAACTTGGTCAAATAGATATATGTACATCATCTGGTTACAAAGAAAATATGAGTTTGTGGCAAAATTTCTACCCCAAAACCAACGCTTGTTAAGTGTTAACAGCTTTCCAAACAAGCTAAAAAAAATATTTGTTTTTTATTGTTCATTCATTCCTTCTGGTCATTTTATTCTTTTTTATTTTACTACAATTTTTGTTTATAATGTCAAATATATTTTCAGTGTAATGTAAACCCATCCAGCTAGTTCATTCAACCCAAGCTAAGTTTTATCATGAGTTGAGAACTGGACAAACAAATAATATTGATTGTATTTAACCCGTTACTACTGGAGCTGGTATCAACGGCCAGAGGAAATTTCCAGGGCAGCAAGATTCAAATCCTGGGAATCTTTATCGGGGGAACACGGATAACGGTGCTTTCGTCGGAAGAGAAAGCAATCTGAACGTCCATTTTGTCCCCGAGAAAAGGGTTAGTCTTGATGAAGGATGTGAAGAGAGTGGTCGATCACAGCTCCAGTAGCTCCGAGAGGAGAATTAGCTCCATCTATGATTCCAGGATTAACTTCGGTTGATCCTCAGTTTGTATTTTAATAATAATGTAAAATAAATGTCTGTGCAAAGTTAGTGCTTTAATCGATTCCATCTGGCTTGTTATATTGAGTTTCTCTTTGTAAAGTTGCCTTTATTGAGTTCTTTATATGTGAGTTTCTATTAAGTTTATATGGTGACATGCCAAAATTTTCGAGTACGCCTTTCAAATAAGTCCATTTAGCCAGATTGTTTTGATTATGGACCTAGCCGCTTTTGCATATCGGTTCACCACTAACCGCTACACAAAGACGACTAAAGAATATTCTGTCAGAGAACCGTACGCGGTCTTGGGATTTATAAATTTAATTGTTTTTTATTTTTCCAGAGTGATTTTCACAATTTCCCGTTCATTGTGCATGTTCTAAGTGGAACAAAGGTAAAATGTCAATTACTTATACTCCCATTCTGACCGTTAGATAAAAACACAGTATGACTCCGACGGGGCAGAGTAAGGGGTTATTTTCCAGTGTTAGTAGAGACAAATTTGACAGCGCGAAAAATGTTTATGTTTACTATGTGTAATTTGCTTTGTTGTTTAGAATGAGTTCATCGGATCCTGCCCCACCAGGCATAATGGAGGCAGAAGTGAAGCTTTGGTTCACGCGTTGGTTCACGGAACAGCAAACAGACGTGAATCCTGTAGACGTGATCGCAGCAGACTCGCGTATANTGAGAAGGACTAAACTAACTTAAATTTCTCTCTACATAACGCATGTACACCACAAGTACTCAATGACATAACAACAGCCAATGTTCACAACCGACCTAGTTAATATCTATGTATATCTATATAATAGGAATATCTTTAAAATATCTCTGTATATTTATATCTTTCAAGATGAAAAATGTCGTCTTATGAGCAATCTATCTTTATCTATGGTTGTAGACCTTAGATATTTCAAACTATGAATTCTGTTAAATCAAATATTCTGAATTTGAAATATCAAAGGTTTACAACATCAGATTCCAAAGGTTTACATATTTGAGTTTATGCCAAAGACTCAATTCCTTTATAAATTGACTGTAAGAAAAAATAGAAAAATAGAAAATAGAATACCTTTATTACATCTTCCATCATGTTATAAGCATCTAATATGTCGATGTTTTGTTTTTGCAAAAGTTTTAGTTTAAAGTATCTTAAAGTTTGTGTTAACAGTGAATTTAGACAAATCCTAAGTCTTTGTCATTGTCAGGTGTTACTTTTTAAATTTGTTTCCTTTTAATTTTGTATTTTCCAGGGGGGGGCAAGAGGACTACTGCCCCCCCTATGTACGCCACTGGCAGAAATGTATTTCACACAACTGGTTTGAAATTCGTTTAGAACTGGATCCAAAGATTCAAACTCATCCATCAACTCCACATCTTTATCCAGTTCATACTGAGTGTCCATATAATCCATGCTGTTTTTCACCGTGGTGAATATATCCAGACATTCAGTATTGTCCTGAGCTAGGATATTTGCTGCTAAACTGAAATTCTTCCCACTTCCACCAAGAACTAGCCGCTTGTAGGCAGCTGTAAACTGAACAACTGTAGGATTAGTGTTGCATCCTAATCTTGCTCTTACACGAGCAAAGAATCCTTCCAGATGATCCTGCAAAAATAAACTAAATCCAAACATTTTTAATAAATAGAATTCAGGGCACTTTACATTCGTCTTTTTAAACTATTCTTTCTAAAAGTATTTTTTACATCTTGGAATTGATCTTTGTTAATGTTACATTTCTTTGGAGATATCAATGATTTTCCTAATTTGCAAAAACAATTGATTAACCCTATTACCATGGAGCGGAAGCGGGTGTTTCCACCCCTCCTTCCTTGTGGTTTTTTCGTTCTAACTTAAAACTCCCACCATCTTTATTTGAAATAAATACTCCAATTGGAATAGGGTTAAGAAGCAAGGAATTCACATCTGTTGAGTTACCTGAGAAAGTTTAAAAGTAAGCAAGTAATCCAAGGGACCATTTTTAAAATAACTGTCAAACACTCCTGACAATGCCTTCATGTTGAGTAAAAACCCAAGAAATCCGGTTTTTCGTCCAGAATCCACAAGTCTTGTTCCTGAAATTCACAATTGATCAACATCAAAATTGTATTTCTACCATATATTCCATTTTTTAGTTTCTTAATTTTGTTTACCTGTTGCAAGATGCAGACCAAGGATGTATGATTTTCCACACTCGAAAACATCCTTCCAGTATCCAGTGTTAAGGTTAGTTAATGGAGCCTTTGACCATTTTCCAAACTTAGAAGAACTGTTGCAAAGATCAAAAAGTTCATCAAACTTTCTTAAAATTTTTGATGTCGGACCACTATCTTTGAACTCCGGTAGTTTGAGATTTTCTCTGCAATGGTCTATCGCGTTGGCCACACTTCTGCTGAATGTCTGAGCAGCAAATGAAACCTTCATTAATTGGTTGTGAAAGTAAACATGATCTCTCCTCAGCCTATTTCCGGCATGAAATGTGTAGTTTGTTTGAAATTCATAAAGTAATATGATATATTTCCAGGAAATTACACCTCCATCACCATCAACAAATTCACCATCATACGCTTCCCAGGCATTTCTACAATTCTTAAGCATATGGCAGTTATCCAACAGGACATGAATTGGTTTATCTGCTCCCCGAATCTGAATCTGAGAGTTGATTGAGTCTGGGTTCAAATCTGCGCCTAGTTTCTTTAGCATGGATAGGTTTACTCTTGGACCATCACAGGTCATAGATGTTACTTTGACCCCACAGTCATGAAGCTTTTTCAGACAGTCAGTTACTAGGTTAACACGTTGATCAGCAGTTAATCCTTTTATTAGAAAATATCCAAGTGGAATTTTCCAGCTGTTATTTATAGCTACAGCCATAAATGTCAGACATTCTGCTGCTAATTCACTGGTATCCTCCTCTTCTCCCAAATCCACAAAACCAACAAACTTATTCCCAAAGAACTGTAGATGCTTCATTATACTCATCTCGTCAGAGAGAAGGTTCACAATCACTTCCTCTCCACTATCAACCTTGATTCGGGAGAATGTTTGTTTTGTTTTTTGTTGTAACTATACTAATTAGTTCCAATTTTATTTTTTAAACTTATAATTAACGTTTTCTAGCTAAAACTGTAATTTTAAGCAAGATGTAACAACAACAAATTTGTCAAAACATAGTTAAAGACATTCTTCCTTCCTTAGATTTTAAGTAGATGAACACTTGCTCTGTAAATCCTGGGGAGGCATCTAAATTCGCACACCACTTCCTCAATGTACTTTCATGTGGTAAACTGTTGTGAAATACTTCTCGTAGATATCTAAACATAAACACATATCAATACTCAAAGTACACAAAAAATCTTAGATTACACTGTTTTCAAATCTTGTCCATTTTTGTTTTTCAGCTACATAATATAAAATTTAACTCAAGAGGAAGAAATTAATAAAAAAAAAGAATGATATATACTTTGGAGAAAAAAACTCAGCGGGAGCGGTTGAACCAGCGGTTGAGATCTAGCCTAGACTCTACGCAGTTCAGATTAAGAAATTAAGAAGAAATTTACAATTTGTTCAACCGCTAAATCGCATTTTTTAAACAAAACATAGTTGTGGCAAAGTCTCAATTCCTTTATTTTCATAAAGAGATAATAAGCGTAATTTCAAGTTCCCCTTTATGCAATGATGACAATAACATCGAATGAAGGAAAGAGAAGATTTAGCCTTCTAAAGAGAATACTTCATTACACAAGATGTATTATGACGGAGAGCAGACCTAACGATTATGCACTTATGGCTCACTACTGAGAAAATCATTGAAATGTTTGTGCAAGCAAATCCAAGAAAATTGTAGCTTAAAAGAGTTGGTGAATATGTAGATTAAGTAAATCCTATCTACAAATTTCAGAAAAAATTTCGTTTATCAGTGAAAATATGATTTTTAATGATGCTGTGATTATTGATTTAGTTAGCTGTGATGGAGTTAAGTGTTAAATTTATAAATTTATAAAGTTAAAAAGTTAAAGTTAAAGCTGAGCCCAAAACATAAGACAGTGTATTGTTCTGGAAACCAGTTTTAAAACCCGGGTTTCATGAATGGGGTTAGGCAGTTTTGTGGATATCAATATTTTTGTTGTGAAATATTATTCTATTCAGCTTGTTTATATTCTCAATTTTTTTCGAATCTCTTAAATCAAAATCTACACAAATGTTAAGACCCCAAAAAGGAAACTCGGGAGTTTTGTCCCGCAATACTCTTTTAAATTTCGGGCTCTGTACAAACTGTCCATCAACATTCTATACTCTAACCTTTCTCCGTATTTGTTTTTTAACAACCTCAAATGCACTTCAGATTGCTTTAATGTCGTCTTCCTTTTCTGGTTTTCTGGTTATCACTGTATAGTGTAGTTTCACGCACAAATATGAGGAAATCAAATATATCAGGTTCATGTTATTAAACTCAAAACATTTTAGTTTTTCTCTAAAGCTATCAAAAAAGAGTATTTATCTTATATCTTATATCTTATATCTTACTAGGCTTCCAGGGTGCTTTGCGCCCATCTTCCATTTCAATTGTGAACATTTTCTCTTTGTCTACATTGTAAAAAAAACCCCAAAAAATCGTGGCTTCTTTTAAAAAATTTCTCTGGATTTTTAAAATTTATTGGCAATCGAATTTTGTTGGAGACTAATTTTTGAAATTTTGATCATTCATAAACCTTCCCTGGAAACAAAGAAACTGACACACAGACAGACGAGCAAAGTATATATATATATAGATATGAAAACATTTCAGATTTCGGTATTTTGTGCAATTTACTTTAGAAGAACTGGAATGAGTATTTCTCCCCTCAATCAAGTTTTAATTTATGTTATGTTATGTTATGTTATGCTATGTTATGTTATGTTATCACGTAAAATAGTTTTGAGTTTAAAATGAAAAAAAAACTAATTAAATAATTTATTTTTATTTCAAAAACAACTTCACACCCTTTCTGAACTTTAACGAAGTTTTGAATACAGTGAGAACCCAAAAACTCTGGAATAGGAAGTCGACTTTTAAACTCAAATTATGACTTTCAATAGTACAAAGAACATAAATCAACATTGGAGCTCATCGAAAGTGAGCAACCTTAATAAACAACCTTGAACCAGCCATTCCCAAAATTCCGAAATTTTCTAAATAGGACAATTATTATTTTACTTCTTAAAGGATTGAGTGTGCAGAAGATAGAGGGAGGAGCTTGCACTATCACACACATTATCACACAGCTAGCTCAACCTTAGACAAGGACCACACCCCCTACCACAACCCTGGCTCAACCTTAGACAAGTAAACCAGAAAAAAAATGTTTAATCTCTAACTTCTATAAAACAGAAATTCTAAATTCTAAGTTGAAATTTATAAAATTGATAAATGCTAATAGACAAAAATAATCTATTATACAGTGGTAGAAAATTATATCAATACAATGAAGACGACTTTCGATTTCCGTTTTCATTTATATCAAGCTGTTAAACAGCATGGATACACAAAAACATAGAAGTCAAGAGAAGCTGTCAATTTTAAAAGTTTTTCTTTAATTGCTTGTAAAGTTTTAATTCGAAAAAACTTGTTAACAATCAAAATTATAAATAAAAAGAATATTAAAACTTTCATCATTTTATTAAAACATATTTTACATATAAATAAATAAATAAATAAAAGATCAACCATCATCTTTATAAAATCTATAAAATAGCAGCTTCAGCAATGAAATCCGGGATTCTAATACCAGACTTCGTTAGTACTTCTACAAGCTTCTTAGAGTGTTTACCATCCCGAGCAGGTTCGAAAAATCTAAAAATTTAAATCCTGCAATACAAACCTAGTAATTAAATGTAAAAAAAAGGGCTGGAAGAGATTTAAATCGAGAGAAATCTGAAAGTTGGAAAATGGTTTGAATTTGAATTCGCTCGGTCAATGATTTCTCAAATATGTATAATTTGTTGCAATTTGTGCATTTTTTTGTTAACTTTTACATAACTAAATTGTGCAATAAATATTTGGAAATTTGCCAATTTTTTTTGGCAGATAATTGAAGATTTCANCCCCCCCACCCGGGAAACAGGCATAATACCAGAAGTCATGGTAAAAAGTGTTGCTTTGCAACAAAAAATACCAATCCAATGAAAGCCGGGTTCCCCACTTGTTAATAATAATGTACTTACGTGACTGCTCTTCCGGTTGTCAGGTTCACACTAAAAATACTGCTTTTAATGCACGCTAATGTGATCTGGATTCCAGTTTGTTCAGTCCGTACATTTGAAAATAATATGCTTCTACATACCTCTAATTGAAATCAATAGATCGAAAATGTTCCAAAGATTTAAAAAATGCACAATTTTGTAAAAATTGAACCATGGCGAGTGCTACAATGTCTTGCGATAGTTTTTTTTTGGGACACCCTGTATAGCTCAAGTTTCTCAGTTTTGCCTAGCGCTATTTGAATAAAATTAATGTATAATTTATACTACAAAACTTAATGACAAACCTGTGTACGTACTCCTCAATCTTGTAGGGCATATCGTAGTTGATAACCAACTGTACAGCGGGTACATCCAGTCCACGGGCCATGACACCTGTCGCCACCAGGACAGGATACTTGCCAGTCCTGAAGTCATATAAAGCCTCGTCACGTTCACGCTGAGAACGCTTGCCTTAAATGTTATTTAGCCATTATTTCAATGAACATAAAAAAATTCTGAAAAATGTTCATTATAGATTCAGAAAAAACATTTATGATTCAGAGGACATATACCCTCCCCCCCCTTTTTTCATTCAATGACCCTAACCAGTGCTAAGGATCAATTTCATGTTGATGGAAGGATAAAGATCATAAAAATATTCCCTGGTTTTTCCCCCAAAAACTTGCTTTTACTATTCCACAAGAGGTATGTTTAGTATCAATATAATCACTTTTTAATCAGTTTAGATTTGTCACTCGATTGCCAAAAAGCTAACAAAAAGAATTGATAAAACGTTCGCCCTCTTAGCTGACTCTTATCCAAAAAAGCCCTCGTTTTGCGTCCAGGTCCTGAGCAGTAAGCACTGGCCAAATTAGTAGTAAAAATGTACTTACTGTGAATACTTGTGGCTGGTTTATTCATTTCCATAATCTGTGCAGCCTGAACATATTTAAAATTAAGAAACGTAAGGCCGACATACCGTAGATTTAATAGTTTGTTAAAGCTAAGAAGCTAAGAATTGAAAAATTAATCTTGCTTTCATTTATTTTTCTTTCATAGATAAAATATTTTTTTTTATTTTTTTCTCAGAATTAAATGTGACAGAGCACACGTTTAACAAAACGAAGCTATACGATTAACACAACCTACGATATGAGGATCTATTAAAATAAAGAGTTACCGAGGATCTATTAAAATAAAGAGTTACCGAGGATCTATTAAAATAAAGAGTTACCGAGGATCTATTAAAATAAAGAGTTACCGAGGATCTATTAAAATAAAGAGTTACCGAGGATCTATTAAAATAAAGAGTTACCGAGGATCTATTAAAATAAAGAGTTACCGAGGATCTATTAAAATAAAGAGTTACCGAGGATCTATTAAAATAAAGAGTTACCGAGGATCTATTAAAATAAAGAGTTACCGAGGATCTATTAAAATAAAGAGTTACCGAGGATCTATTAAAATAAAGAGTTACCGAGGATCTATTAAAATAAAGAGTTACCGAGGATCTATTAAAATAAAGAGTTACCGAGGATCTATTAAAATAAAGAGTTNAACAATCTTTTTATTGTTCCTAAATCCCTGTCCTAATCCTTTGATTTTGTTCCTAATTATCAATTTTTTTGTTCCTAAAAAATCTTGCCCCCCCCTCACTTAAATCCTGTGTCCGCCCCTGTTTAAAATGAACATGAACTTTGAACTAATTCAGGCAATGATGACTAATAAAACAGTCAGTATGTACGTTAAGAACAATCCTGAACAATAACAACAGAAACAAAATAATATAAAAGATTCAACACCAGAAAATATCGAACCCAGAGATTAGAGAGTAGATCTATTTAAGGATTATTTACAGCAGGTTCTTAAGTGTACACGACAAACAAGTATCTTGAGCCCGCGATTTAAAAGCTTCGGATCGGGTCAATATTCCTTAAACCCAGCTTTATGACCCAATCAATTAGACCCAACTCTGACGATTGACAGCTGCGAGATCTTAGGCTCGACTTGCAGAGTTAAACAATGAAAATAAAACTGAACTTGGTTGGTTTTTGTTGAGAATAAGGCTTAATAAGTCTTGTTCTCTTCAAAGTCCTGAATGCTCCAATTCGTACAATGTAAATCCGCCAAATACAATATTATGAACTTAGCTCGTTGGAAAAACAAATAAAAATATGTCCCATGTCGTCCTTTCTTGAATTTTTTTTTCGCTGGCTCAAGGATATTTAAGGTTCCTTTGGATAAGAAATACAAAACCTTCAAAAACTGAATTAATGGTAAAAGTTTGTATTTCATTAAAAATTGTAAACTTAACCATGGTATATATCAGTGTTATCAATGAGCATGAAAACAAGTGTGAATAATGAATAAGAACGATCAAAGTAAACAACTGACATGAAGACAGGAATGTTTAATGGTGTAAGCCAGGCTTAAATTAAAATTTGACGAAGAGACCAACTTATACCAGAGCTGAAAACTTTAGAATGAAATATCCTTAATCAAGATCGCCAAATTAATCTAGAGATTAATAATAACAGAGGAACAAGCATTATTTAAACTGGATATTAAGAAAAAGAGGAGTTTAAGCATTAATCTCGATATCCACCATTCTAAAGTTTTCAGCTCAGAGGCCGTTCCTTCTATAGATAATGGACGTGTAGTTCACGTACTTTGGAGGACGATAATTTCGCCGCTAGATGTCTCCCGTGCGTTATTCATGGACTTAAGAATGGTGGATATTGAGGATCAATGCGTTATCTTATCTTTTTCTTAATATCAAGACTAACCTAATCTTGTACTTGTATCCTGAAAATTGTATAAAATTCAACCAATCAGAGTCGGGTATCAGAAGCCGGAAAATTTGCGCGCCATTTAAGATTAATTATACAGAAACGGGATGGACTCCATAATGAAAACCGGTTTTTGATTTTTCTGTACTATTTCCAAAAAAAGTGGATAAAGCAAGAAATTGAAAATGTCCACATTGGATATTCGGATTAAGCAGTCGGGATTAAAGGTATCCCATTTTAAAGTTCCCAGCTCAAAAAAAAAATGAAAATAAAGTTAACTTTGTGTCCCTTGGATCATAAACAATAGTCTCTAATTGGGAGGTAATTAAGATATTCAAAATATTGACTCACCTCTTTCTGATACTTCTTACTGAGTTCTATAACTGCTGAGGATAGTGCATAAGAGAACATTAGAGTAGTACGCTCGGTCTTGGGAGGCATACCAGGGCTGTTCATCAGCTTCTCTATATCGGGGCCGAACCCATCGTCAAGCATCTGGTCCGCCTCATCCAGCACAACGTACTGCACCTGATCCAGGAGCACTTTACCAGTTTCAATAAATCTAAGGAGCCTAAACATCAAAGAACTCAGAATTAGCCAAAACCAGACTCTCACATCAGATATGAAAAACATTTAAATGTTCTTGACGGACAGCTTATAACCTCAAAAGGACCAAAACTAATTAAACCTACCGTCCCATAGTTCCAGAGATAATATTACATCCTGCCTTCAGGTTTCTTAATTGCATACCAATGCAGGTTCCTTAAAAATAATAGTTTTAAGTGATCCTTTAAATTTGAAAGTTCCAGCTGTAAAGATGAAATATATCGAAATTTTAGCACAACATCCCACAGGATGTGAAAAGTGCAAAGAACCTGAATAGTTTCAAGAATAAACTAAATGAATGGCTAAACTACTGAATGGCCAACATAGACAAAAGACTGAGATGTTTTAATTATCACACCAGTGATACAATAACATAAATTCACCAATTAAACCAATTAAACCAATACCAGGGGTGTATACAATTCCATTTCCCCCCCCTGGGGGGGAAAGAAATCAAAGGTCACAAAAGAGGGGAAGGGAAGGAAAGGGGAAGGGAAGAAGAAGGGAAGAAGAAGGGAAGAAGGGAAGAAGAAGGGAAGAAGAAGGGAAGAAGGGTCGCGTGAAACCGTTTTTCAGGGACAAAAGCGGCATTTTTCCTTTGAAGATAGGACATATAATATTCTGGACATTGTCTGTCCCGAATATTCCGGACATCTGGACAATGCGGGACAATGTCTCAAATATTCGATTTTTGAATAAACAAACTTAAATAATATTAATTTAAATTAAAACCGGTTTTTGAATAAACACGTGGAATCACTTTTAACTCAAATTTAATTTAATTATTTAATTAAATGATATAAA
This sequence comes from Eurytemora carolleeae, assembly GCF_000591075.1. Classification (NCBI taxonomy): domain Eukaryota; kingdom Metazoa; phylum Arthropoda; class Copepoda; order Calanoida; family Temoridae; genus Eurytemora; species Eurytemora carolleeae. Next base: position 84,489 of record NW_019397336.1, read on the forward strand.
GGGAAGAACCAAGAAAATCAGTCTCATGTCCCTGTAGACTTTTTTACTGTTTAATTAAGTAAGAATAAGTAAATTTTTTTAGATCAAACTATAATAAATCTAAGAAGAGTTTAATCTATGTCTTTGAGTTGTCGAGTTCGGGGAAGGAATTAAAAAAAAATTTAGGGGCTGGGGGGGAAAAGAATCAAAAATATGGAATTATATACACACAATACAGAAAAGCTTTGGATCAGCACTTTTTAACATGTATATTTTTCAAACGAACATGGATAATAACGTTTACAGACCTATTAAATTCATTAATAGGTTTAAGCTTTTGCATTGAAATATATAGTTACTTGTAACTTGATGTTTAATGTTTAAAAAATCTGGTGTCCCGATCATTAGTTTATTTACATTACTTAACAAGTATTGGTCTGTTTACTTTTCCTAAATACCATGTCCCATAGCCCTCCTGTTACGTCTACAACCAGGCTATACTAACTGCCTGAATTATTAATTTCTACTGTAACAAACTAAATCATTGTTTTGACCCACTTTCAGTTGTCAGATTTTGATAATTTAAGCTTTTAGAAATTTTTTAGCCTTTAGGAAAGCCTAAAGACATGGAAACATATTGCTGAAGTTTTGCAACTTTATTGCATGAAACAGTTCAGAAGAAATTTGCGAAGTTTTTCTTAATTAGACAAAGATCGTAAATATTTAGCCAATTTTTTTTGCATATTTGAAATTCAATGATCAAGGGCTTTACAAAAATATTTCTTATCATTTTTTTGGACATTTTTATCTTGCTTGTACTCAAAACAAATTACTTGCACTTGTGATTATACCTGAATTCATACTAAATCAAACCTCGCACTGCTGAAAATGAACGATCAGGTTTAAGACAAAACGCCTGAACTTTTTCTTTGGATTATGTTTATATGCAGGCTACTGTGTTATATTCTCAATTTTCAGAAAATGGCACCTATCAAACCCCTAAGTCAACTGACGACTGTCAAAATGCGACCAGAAAGTTTTTTTGGTGAAATTTACAGATTTTGCTTCAGTCTTTTTTTAGGCAGTAGTTAGGCATATAGTTAAACCGCGGCTCAAATTCATCAACGGTTCTAAAAATATCGCAAAAAAACAAAATAATCTTGATTAAGTTATGATTGAGTAAGACTTAAAAATGCACTTGATTTCTACAATTAAGAAATAAAAAATGAAGTGCTTTTACTTGAATCCTGATGGTTCATTTTTAGTAGCGTGACCTCAAAATTTTGACTCATGAATGAGCTTTATGATCTGAAATCTAACGTAAATCTAACGTATTATATATGATCTCAACTCATAGTCAAAACAAGTAACAGCTCGATTAGCAAATATATTATTAAGCGACTTCTACCCAGACCTGAGCTTAAAAAAAAACATACCGATCCGTGGGCTAATTTTAATGTGCAAAGTTAAATTAGCCAAATAAAATTGCATTGAAAGGAAGACGACATTTGAGACAGAATACCGTTTTAACATATTAACTGTAGGTCGTATCTATCTGTCTACACTGCTCTAGTAAAGGGTAACCAAAGTGTGACTATGGTAGAACGTCTAAGAAATTGGCCATAAATGTTAGCTATCCGGACATTGGCTCACCGGCTTTTAGACCAATTTGAAACATTTGCAAATAAAAATTATGCAGTGCTTTATTTACACATTACAGGGTCATAAAGTTAGGGTTTATTAGTTTGGAAAAAGCGTATATATTATGTAAATATGACGATTGGTCCCCTAAAATCGGTGCATTTTAAGCATCTAAATGATCAATCGTTTCACTAGAAGTAGGTCAACTATTTAAAGCAGGAATTAGACTAAGTTGAAGTAAGGATTAAGTTATCATTTAAGCAGTTTCAGATTAATTTTTACATGATCCCCCCCCCCTAAATAGTTGAATTAGCCTACCTCCGTAAACAGCAACACTCTTAATTGCAGAATCGAGAGCAAACTTTCTTGCGTTGATGTTGATCTAAATATTGGAAGCTATAAAAAACGCTTGAGCTATACCTCAATTAAATAAATATTTTCTTTACTATATTTGATATTTCAACAAATAAATTTTTTACCGGCAAAACGTTATTTAAAAAAATAAAGGGACAGAGGTAAAGTTGAGACCTACCTTAAATTAAGGCAGCAGCTCAATTATGGTTGGTTCCATTTAAAATTGTATTAGATTAAAGATTTAAGCTCAATTGAAACCGGTTTGAGGATTTCAGACATGGCTTTAATTTCATTAAATTCGATCACCGATTGTGTTAAGTAATATTTACCTGGTTAGCCAACTCACGGGTAGGCGAGACTACGATGACCTGAGGGCTCTGTTCCCTAACTCCTACGTTAGCTGCTACTCCCTCCTCTAGAAGGTTATTGATGATAGGGAGAAGGAATGCACCCATCTTTCCTGATCCGGTCTGAGAGCATGCTAGCACATCTCTCTTCGCTTGAACTAAACATTTTAATTTAAATAACAGAACTAACAACATTCTTGAGCATTACAAGTAGGCAAAAACATCACATGATCACATAAAACAGACTGATTTAGCCCCCCCCCCCAAACATATTAATTTACTATTATTTAAGGGTTAGGTTAGGACAACTACGGGTTCGGACAGGGTAGGGATGGGCACTACTGCCACATTTTCAAAATTGCAAGGACATATTTAATAAAGAGGGAAGAGGGCTTCTGAGTTCAAAAATTCTTCAAATTATAAATTTTAATGAAGTAAATATTTTTGCAGCCTCAAATTAAGGTAATCTTCCCAAATAAGAAGTTAAAGGTCAATGAAAGTATTTTAAGAAAACAGACAACTCAAATTTATCCCGTGCTATATGACCAAATCCATAAATGCGTGTAAAATTTCAGTTCCCTGCACAAAAAAATGAGAAACATCACCAATCTAATGTGCCCTGAGCTGAAAACTTTATAATAATATATCCTTAATCCTGATCGCTTAATCTGAGTATCCAATGTACACTTATGATTTTATTCTTAATCCTCTTTTTGGATATCCCTACTGTAATAAATTACAGATACAATCCTATATCGATTGAACTAATATCCAATTGAATTTAAGTCAGCTGTTCACAAGTCGGCTTTAAGAGCATTTGAGCAAATATTAGTTTAATCATGTTAATATGAATCTATTAAAAAAATATTTTTATCACATTTTAGGACTATCATGTTAAACGAGTCTTCACAAACATTAATCCAAAACTTGCATTTATTTAACCGATGTTTAGTTCAATTGATATGACACAAATAACCCCAGAAAAAAACCGGTTTTTCAAAAGTTAGAGTACATCTTAACATGATACAGTGATTGGTTGAATTTTATACTTCTTTTTTGGATATAGAATGCGTATTTAACTAATCTTGGGTTTAGTAAAACCAAGAGCATCAATCTTAATATGCATCTTTCTAAAGTTTTCAGCACTGTCCTGAAAACTTTCGAATGAGATATCCTTAATTCTCTTTTTTGGATATCCATACTGCAATAAATTACAGATACAATGCTATATCGATTGAACTAATATCAGATTGAATTAAAGTCAGCTGTTCACAAGTCGGCTTTTAGAGCATTTGAGCAAATATAAATTTAATGTTAATGTGAACCTATTTAAAATATTTTTTCACAATTTAGGACTATCATCATTTTAAACTAGTCTTAAACATTAATCCAAAACTTGCATTTATTTAATCGATGTTAGTTCAAAAGTTAAAGAGTACATCTTAACCCTATTCCCGCTGGGGGGGGGTCAATTTGACCCCCCCCTGTAGTTTTTTTTACATAACTCAAAAAGTATTGGTCTGAGGCTGTTGAAATTTTCTGACTTTTCTTACATACCCAAAGCCCTCCCTTTAGGCCTAAAACCGGGCTTTAATACTAACTGCCTGAGTCCTCAGGCACACTGCCTGAATGACTGCTTTTGCCTGTAGCAAACTAAATCTTTGTTTTGACCCACTTTTACTTGTCAGATTTTGATAAAATTTAGCTTTTTGGAAAGCCTATGACATAAGGAAACGGATTGCACAAGTTTTGCGAAAAAAAAATTGCAAATTTTTTGCAAACAACCTGTCAAAGGAAATTTGCACATTTTTAGTTTTTCTTGATTAAAAATCAGGTTATTTAAAATTTTGCAAAAATTTTTGCATATTTAAAATGGCATGGTCAAGGGCTTTTCAAAAATGTATAATTTGTCATTTTTTGGACAAATTTTTTTTTGCAAACATTTTTACTATAAAACTGGATTTTGCGATAAAAAATTCAATTTTCGCAAATTTGCAAATTTTTTTGCAGATTCTAAAAGTAGAGCACAAGAGCTTTCTAATGATGTATCATTTGTCATATTTGGACATAAAACATGGGATTTAGAGGGGGGGGTCAAATTGACCCCCCCCCAGCGTATCCTGGTTTTCAAGTACCCCAGCGGAGATAGGGTTAAAATGATACGCCGATTGAATTTAATACTTCTTTCTTGGATAACGAATGCGTATTAAGACCGATTTCTTAGGCATGTTACCATCGGTACAACTATAGGTTGTTGTATGAACCTACAGAGCGTCCCATATCATATTAGATTATCTCCAATCTTTAACACCAAAATAAACCCTTAATACTCGAAAAACTTATACTTTTCCGCAAGAAAATTCTTATATAAGCCTTATGTTATTTTTCAAAATGATTCATTCTAATGAAATTTTCTAATTAGTCCCGAAAATCGTAATTTAGACCCGTTCTCGGTCTAACATGATGCGGGACACCCTGTAGTTCAATAATGCGTAGATGAAGCAGGAACAGAGTTTAAACCAGGAAGAATATCTGAATTGTACTAAAGAAGGGGTTGGAGAATATACTTCAGTCCCGCATACCATCTAGCGGGGTTCACATACATTTTATATTCGGCAACGTTTTTTATCAATTGGAATAAAATATACAAAAAAGTATCTTTAGTTGTAATAGTTGTGCTAGTTATGCATTTAGGTACCTCCCCACCTACCAGACTTATTTGCGGTATATTGTATCTATCTAACTACACTGCTCTGGTAGCGTAACCATAGTGTGACTATGGTTCTACCATTGGTAGAACGTCTAAGAAATTGGCCATTAGTAGAACCAAGTGTTAAGCATTTATCTTGATATCCACCATTCTAAAGTTTTCAGCTCTGGTTGAAGACGGGTTTAATTACTTACTAGCTGGAATACTATACATCTGAATCGGAGTCATGACCTGCAAAAATAAATCTGCATCAGTAACTGAATGAATAGCCATTGCTACACCCTGTACTGTATTCAAACAGTGGACTTCAGAAGAGGAAAGGTTTCAGTAAGTGTGTTAATTGTAAGGCTAATTATTTGACAAACAACACTTGGAGAGAAAGTGTATAATGGATGGAGGGTGGGATGTGATTTACAGAAGTTGTTCAAATCGTTAAGTACATTACGTTTTACCTTGTAAAATAGGACAAGTTAAAGCTTACCGAATATTTACTCATTTTGACGTTATGCAGAACGAGAGGTCGGAGACAGAGAAAATCTTTGACAGGAGCAGGTACATTCTCTCCCACAACCTCCACCGGTATGTTCTTAATATTTTAATATTTTTCCTACTTTACGTTAATATAAAAACTTATTCACGGTAAAATTAATAACATTAAGAATGATAAGGGAATTTAACCCAACCCCTTACACTTTCTTTTTCAGTGAAAATGAAGTCTAATTTAGATTAAGTAAATTAATTCTCACCGTTCCATCCTCGTCAGTGACCGTACGGGTCTTCTCCTCCTCAGTACATTTGGCCCCTATATGACCTGCCTCGCCACATCGTCTTAAATTGTTGTACCAATTATTTTTATCAGGGTGCGTTTTCAATAATTTCAATAGAAAAAGATTGTGAAAATTCTCAGTTTGTCTAAAACCAGAATAAAAGTGAAGCTGAAGTGTGTGGAGCTCTACATTTAGCATTATTACCAATACTTGACATTTACAATTTTTAGCTATAGCTTATGCGATATGTAGTTTCTTTAACACTATGAAAAACATAACTTTTCTTTGTCAAGAGCTTTTTAAAAAACATAAAAATCAGTTTGCCAAATGGCATCGAGCACTCCAATGCATGGTCACCATTAACAATCATTATGTGTTAGAAATATATATGTAAATCAATATCATAATACGTTCGACATAATCATATTTACATTTTTTTTAAAACATTTACTTAGGTTTTCTCAAATCTTACGATTCATGTTCAATAGTTTCCGGTGACATTTGAAAGATTAAAAAAATTACCGAATATAAAAATCATTTAAATAGATGGTGACAAATTTAATTCTAAACTTAAAAACGTATTTATTACTAATGCAAGTCAACGTATTTATTACTAATGCAAGTCATTACGTTTGTAATAAATGAAGAGTTGTGCGATACCCAGAAAACTCCCCAAAATGACTTTAAATTTCACAAGATGAGGCACAGCACTCGTGCAGTGTAAAGAGAACCATTTTACTTCATTAGTGATTAAATAAGTTAACTAATAAGGCTACTTGCTTCATAACATCAAAATCTTTTTATTCTTCAGTTTTCTGGTCATCACTGTACATATGCAGGGTGGCCAAAACTTTTTTGAACCCATCCGTACAAAAATCCGTACATTTTCAGAA
>NW_019397337.1:0-112848 GCF_000591075.1 Eurytemora carolleeae
TAGTATCATCCTTTTAGGTTTTGTATCTTTGTAAATAATAAACTGTAAGAAAAACCGACTCGTTGAATATTAATAATATGAGTAGTTGCCTTGATCTATTTTTCTTTCATATGTAATAGTATATTTTATCGATTTCTTGACTTTTTTAAACCTTTATCAATGATGTATCATTACTCATATTTCGACATCTACCTTAGCAGGGATAGGGTTTATCCCCCTCCATCCTCTTATGTCCTTAAGTGAAAAATGTCTTTATTGAATTGACAATCTTAAAATAATTCGCCTTATTTTAAAGTTTATATTTGTCTTAACCTTCAATTTACTATATTTTGGTGCTAAAACGCCTTTACAGAAATATAAATATAATAACATAACATGAAAAAAGGGAGTGTATGTTTTCCTAATTTGACACAATCTTATATAAAAACATGAAAAATTCCATAAAAAATGAAACCTGTAAGATTTAGTGCAGTGAGTCTTGTAAGATGTTTTGCATTCTTGAGAGTAGCTTGTCTCCTGTTTATTTTGGTACGCTGTCTCACAATACCTAGAAACAGAACAGTACAGTACAGTACAGTACAGTTCAGTACACAGTTCAGTACATGGTACAGTACAGTACAGTACAGTACAGTACAGTACAGAAAAGTACATCAATAGAGTTCAGGACAGTTAAGTATCCAACAAAATAAAAGTTCTGAGTACATATGGTACAGTAGAGTACATGGCATACAGTATAAGTAAACAAATTAATACATCATCCCCCTCCTATCAATATAGTAACTAACCTATTTTACACCAATATTATTATTATCTATTTTGTACTATTTTAGGGTTAGGTTATATACTTTTCAAATTATTAAATTTCTGTACAAAACAGTCGAATTTAATTATGGAAACCATAAATTATTATTTGCACTTTCTCACGTTATATTTGTTTGGAAAAAAGCAACAACATTGCCAAACATGACTTCGTTTCTAAATTTACGCGGAAGTTAATTTATCTCCGGTAAGCATAACCGGAACTGTATTTTATGATTTGTGCACAATTATAACCTGCAAAACCTAAAAGGTTGAAAAAGATAGATTTTGCAAATTGATTTAATCAAAATAATAAGCAGTGTATATTGCAAATAAGAATCCATATGTTTAAAGCTTCAATATTTATATATGCAATAAAAAATATTGGATTTCTCTGTACGTGCGTAGCCCTAAGTTAGGGTTTTTTAAGGATCAGAATTGTATTTGAGAAAAAGTATAAAAATTTGCAAACCAGAAAGAGAGCATTGTGTTTATTTTAAGATTAAAAATCGGAGATAATTCGGAATGATATGAGACGCTCTGCTCTGTGAATGCATATTACACTTTTGTGCGTCCTCAATTGTGTTTTTTGCGTCCAGAAATGTGCATTCTCAATTACACTCTACGTAATGTCACATTTTCATCTAACAAAATTTGAAGGAGCAACGGAGCATAATTTAACTTAGTAGCATCATTTGTCAAATGTTGATGAATGATAAATTTGATCTAACAAAATTTGACGAATGATGCGACGTAGATGAATTTCGCTTCGGTGATTCAGCAAACTTTGTTAGTTGAAAATGTGACATTACTTAGAGTGTAATTGAGAATGCACATTTGTGGACGCATTATCGAAAAGACACAATTGAGGACGCACAAAAGTGTAATATGCATTCACTTTGAAAATTTTACGTTTCAAGCATCCTCGTTCTACGTACTCATTTTCAGTGCTACCATATACATCAATATTACGTTCTAATATAAGATAACTGGACTATACGGCCGGGGGAGGGGGGTGGTGGGGACGAGATGGACTTAGACCACCCTTTTCTCTTATGATGGGTAGTGAGAGGGGAATGGGGGATTCAACTATAACCCCCCCCCCCTTCCCTCAAACTCAATAAGTTCCTGTACACGCCCTAAATTCAAGGTTTATAATTTCTAAGCAATCATGACAAAAAATTCTTTGATTTTCTTCAAAATGTTGTAAACTTCCAATGCAACCCATACAACTGCCGAATATAAAGACGACATTTAATGAATCTTACGTGTTTTTTGAGTTGCTTGAAAGCAAACAGCCTCATGTTCACTGGACTATTAAAATTCATAATTTGACACTGACAATCGTCTTCATATAATACAGTTTTATGAGTCTCACTGTTCGAATATATTTTCGAAAAATTTAAAGCCTGTTTTACCTTTCGTAGTGTGTTTTACATTTTTTCTTGTATCTCGTGTCATACTGGGTCTAGATTAGATTTTAATTAAATTAAACGTAAGAAAAGTGGTTGAACAAGTATAAGCAGTTCAACCTGCAGAAAAATGGTTGAACTATGTCTAAGCGTTTTAAGGGAAAGAGAAGTGGTTGAACCGCGTCAGCAAAAGAGAAGTAATTGAACTAAGTTTTAGCGGTTCAAGATGAAAAGAAGTGCCTGAGCGACATCTAAGCAATTCAAGCTAAAAAGAAGGGGTTGAACTAGGTCTATGTTTTTCGAGCTGAAGAGTAGTGGTTAAGTGATTTAATTTGAAGAGAAGTGGTTGAACTATGTTTACGCAGTTCAAGCATGTCTCGCTTTTCACTAAATGTGGTCCTTGATGTATTTAAAAACCAGGGTCCATCCTAGTTAAACCTAAACCTAATTAATAGTAATTAATTTTTCTCAAAATTTGACATTTTTCTTCAAAAATCTTCCCTCATAATGAGTCTCGTATTTTGTATGACACTTGGGCACAGGCTTATAGGAGGGGGCTTGGTAGGAGGGGGCGTGGTAGGATGGGGCCTCGTAGGAAGGGGTGGCATAGGAGGTTGGGGCGTCGTAGGATGTCACAACTGCATGTGGGGAAGGAGAATCGTATGATGATTGGTGAGTTGAGGGTTGGGATTGGGATTGATGATCATGAGAATGAGCATGATCTCCGTCTCCCAAGATTATTGGGATCAAGAAAAAGAAAACCAGAATCCCCTAAAACAGTTTACTAAATTATTAAAGTCATTTTATATTTATATATACAGGGTATCCCACGATACATGACACTATGTCACTATGAAGGTCGTCTTTCATCTTTAAAATAAATTGCAATATTTGCATTCACATATTTTTTGAAGTAGAATTTTAGGATTAATAATAATAATAATAATCCTAGTCTTGGCATTTCCAAAATGTGGTCTGCCTTTTTTGGCTTTTAATGTCACCTGAGATATGACGAATTTCCTTAAGATTTCGACAATTTTGGTTTTATTTAATAAAAATAAAACATGAATGAAATTGGTAATATTAAAAGCACAAAAAAGCAAACCACAAAATGCCAGGATTATGGTGATTTTGCGTTCATTGTTTCAAGAATCATAAATGTTAAAATAGGTCCTTAATTTGTCACAAATAAATTCAAATTTCAAAGATGACCGTCAAGTCGTCTAGCTAGAACTATGATGATAATCATAAATGTTAAAATAGGTCCTTAATTTGTCACAAATAAATTCAAATATCAAAGATGACCGTCAAGTCGTCTAGCTAGAACTATGATGAGAATTTTGCGGCCATGTTTCGTAATACACACTGTATCAAATTCTTATTCTTTATGGAAGGTTAAGATTAAAATATGCCCTCTGGGTTATATTTTCTACGAATGATGAAAATGTTTAAAAACATTAAGAGTTTCTGAAAACCAAGGAGATATTGAATAGAAGAAGGGGGCGATAGGGTTTCCGTACACTTTGCTGTGACGTTTTTGGACTGCTGGAGAACTAGTTTTCGCACGTAACAACAATAATAAAGATTGTAAACAATAACACAAATAATAAACAGACACCTGGCATCTCTGGCGTATTTATAAAGTGGGGGGGGGGGGGCAGGATATCCTTGAATTTGATTGAAAATGTCGCTGTGATAAGTTTCTTTTCGTATAAAACTAAAATCCTTAACTTTTTCAATCTTTTTTAAAAGATTTAATACTACTTTCACAGTTTACTAACTCATGTTTGTTTATCATTGGATTGGCTGCCTTTGTTATTGTTGTTACGTGCAAAAACTAGTTCTTCAGGAATCCAAAAACGTCACAGCAAAGTGTAGGAAACCCTATCACCCCCTCCTTCTATTCAATATCTCCTTGCTGAAAAGTATGTTTGTTACGTGCAAAAACTAGTTCTTCAGGAATCCAAAAACGTCACAGCAAAGTGTAGGAAACCCTATCACCCCCTCCTTCTATTCAATATCTCCTTGCTGAAAAGTATGTTCGTTGATTTGAATCTCAAGAAAAATACATCATGAACCCTTGGGCCATTATGTGTGTTTGCAAAAAAAATTGTACTGCAGTTTCTGGTATGAATGCAAACATTGGTTTTGCTAATATTTCTTCAACTAATGGCAATCATCAGATGTTTTAATAACGACATTTTTCTTTATATCCTGCTTTTATTGTTTAAATTAAATATTTTAAATGTATAAAATATATATTAAATATTAAATTTAATAATTAGATAAAAAAATTTGATTGAAACGTAACAAGTTTATATCGTTAAAGGGACTTTAAAGGAGAAATGAAAAGGGGTTAGGATAAAACCTGAGAATCTCAGGTTTTGAACGATACTGATGTTCCTGTCTCGAAAAATTGACATAAAACTGTGTCAAAATTATACGAAAATCTAAACAGCAAATACGCATAAAATCTGAAAACGATTATATCCCACAGAAACCTGAGAATCTCATGTTTGCTCCCATTATAATTTTCTGATTTTTATTTTGCATTTTTAATAGATATAACCGATAATATTATTGATAAGTCCGTATTACGTCACAAGAACTTCCACCAATAAGAGTTAAGTTTACTGGTCACGCGATACTGACAGAAATTACATGACCATTATACTACACTGCCATTGACTAAAGTTATGTTGACGTAATACGGACTATATGTAATAATATTATCAATAATATCAATTAAAAATGCGAAATAAAAATTAGAGATATTATAACAGGAGCAAGCCTGAGTTTATCAAGTTTCTGTGGGATATCGTCGTTTTCAGATTGGTTTCGTATTTGTGGAATATGATCCGTTTTATACTTCAACTTTCATAGAAAATTGCACAAATATGAACTATCGTATAAATGTGACACAGTTTTATATCAATTTATCGAGACAGAAACATCAGAAAGATGTCATTATATGTATCGTTCAACGCCTGTGATTCTCAGGTTTCACCCTATACCCCCTTTCATTTTTCCTTTACAGTTCCTTTAAGTAACTTAACTATGAATTTACTAAAAAATAGACAAGATATTTTTGAACAATCTGCAGTTGAACTGCAGGTCGACTTTTTAAAGGTTCACATCTAATCAGAGAGAGAAGCATTCGGTTTCTTTTATTTAAAATCAAACGTGTTTTCATAATTAACTTAACAGTATTTAAACTTACGGATTTGTTTATTTTATACCTTTTTATTCAAAACGTATATGCCAACAAAAAATAGCTAAGAGAAAAGGCTATAAAATTATGTATAAGGGGTCAAATTGTGGTCGAAAGTCATAGTTTTCTGAAATATTGACAGAACTGTTAAATCCACGTGATAGGCCATTGATTTTACCTCCATTTATATACGTTTTTGTAGCTTAGACATCTACACTTTTCGTTCATGAGAAGTAATTAGCAAAATTCTCAAAAAAAATTGTGCAGAAGAGCTTGCAATCTTTGGATCACTGTGAGAAATCATCTGAACGGTATCAAATTGGCTTAAGTTTACAAAAACGTCGGAAACTGCACGTCGACAGAAACGTCGGAAAGAAAAGACCGACAGCGAACTTTTTTAGTCAGTCTTCTCTTCAGTTTATGTTCACCTGCTCCCTTTTTTTGCCAAAACATTAAGTATATATCGTTTATGGACTAAATTCAACCCCCAGAGCGGTCTAATCACAGAGTTTTAGTTCGTCACTATAAAGTCTTATCTTTAGTGGGTTACCCCGTATACAGTCAAAACAATGAATATAACTTTCATTTTCAATTTTTTATTTCCACCACGCTTTCAAAGAACATGGAAAAAAAGAGAACCTATGAAATAACACCCTTCACTTTGGTAACTTGTAAACTATGTAATTTGAAAAAAAGGTTGATAGAAATCAAAACTTAAATAGAAAAATTGACTTCATCGTGTTGATATAAATGGCCGACGACTGTACATTTTTCATCGATATCTATAAAATAAAAAGTATCCCAACCTACCCATCTATCCATCCCTGTCGAATAGTGCTGTTGAACTGATATATTGATATATCCCGACTTCTCTGATATATAAAACAAATATCATTGTCTCTACGTGTGCTCCGGCCTATAACAGGAAAATGTCAACATAACACTGCAGTAAAAAAGTTCCCAATCATTCTGTTCTGGTATTATTTCTCGATGCTAACGGAATATACAGAGTTTATGAAGGAGAACATGACAAAATAATCTTGAAGATTCCGCTGTACAAAATGTTAGGTTTATTAAGGTATATCAGAATATACAGGGTGTCCCACATCATACTGGATTTGGATCGTGTATACAGGGTGTCCCACATCATACTGGATTTGGATCGTGTATACAGGGTGTCCCACATCATACTGGATTTGGATCGTGTATACAGGGTGTCCCACATCATACAGGATTTGGATCGTGTATACAGGGTGTCCCACATCATACTGGATTTGGATCGTGTATTAGCATTAAATTGAGATTTCCGGGACTACTCAGAAAATCTAAAAAGAATGAATCATTTAAAAAAAATTGTATATATTGCAATTTTAGCAATATATATATTGCTAAAATAAAAAATTTACAATGAAATAATATGAACCATTATTATGCCAGAAACAATAATACTTCAGAAACGACTGAACCGAATTTAATAATTTTATTCTTGCATTCATGATTCATGGTTTCCCATGCACGGAAACTGTAACCTTGTTTTTATATTCACAAATTATTTATCATTTTAAAGGGACAGTTCGCCAAAAATGAAAGAGGGTGCAGGCTTATGAAATCCTAGAAACAGGAATAAATGATTTTAAAAGTATATCTGATCATAAAAATAGAAAATCTTATGAAATATCAGCTATATACGATTGCGTCGAAAATTTATCGATGATTATTGGATGTAATTTATCTGAATGAATTGTTTGGAATTAAATTGAATTTTAACGATCCGAGTTGAATGTTGCAACTTTTTGAATTTGTATGGACGCTACATTCTCCAGTATGAGTCGTTTTTGACATTTTTCTCCTTATAGACGCAACAGATAGAACTAAGATTAGTAGCCGTTAGCCTATACCCCCTTTCATTTTTCGCGAACACTCCCTTCAAGACAGAAACCTTGTAGACATTGGGAAACATTTTATTTCCCAAATCCTAATTTTTTTCTTTCCAGTAATTGGAATTTTAATTGATCTTTCAGTAAGATAGCCGTCCGATTAAAAATGGTAACAATTAAAGAGAGAATATTCAGACACTTTTCTTAAATATTTTTAAGACATAAAAGCTACGATACATGGGAATTGAGAGACAACATGAATATTATCTTTGATTTCCTATGATTGATAAATGACATTTAGTCAGGGGACATTAGTTCCAACACTAACACTTGACCCATTTCTAACACTGAGAGTTAGAAATGGGCACAAATTGAAAAACTGGGTTTTTAGGATCCCGTGCCATATCCAGAGTAAAAGTCGATAGTAAAAACTATAACCAACATTTTAGTAAACATCCCGAGGACAACAATTCCCAATTTTAAACTTTCTATTTAAATCAAATTCATAACAGTTCTTTTTATATTGTCTCTCTTGACCGTTTTCAATTTTTCGAACATATCCTGCATTTGAAACATTGTCGCGTTTTCGAGACAAAACCCACTTTCACATTTTTGAGTATAATCCACAATTCAAAACAAAACTCACTTTCATAACTTACAAAAATAAATCACTGAAAATAAAAATTATCTTATGAAGACTAAATTAACTACTTAATTATTTCTAGATTTAAAGATATATACTCTTGAAAAAGATAACTTTTCAAATTTGGCCAATTTCTAACACTCAGTGTTAGAAATGGGTCAAGTGTTGGTTTTGGAAATAATATTCCCCTGTAAAGAGATTTTAAAGTCTAATTCACTTTCCAAAATGTGGTCTTCTAATGACGGAGATATTAAAGATTTGTTGATTTTTAATCAATTGGAATCTGGACAAATTTCCTAATATTTCTGTCAATTTTAAAGTTAAACCATTGGTAGACCACATTTTAGAAATCCCGAGACTGTTATTTTTTCGGTGCTAAATAATCTCGCGTGGAACAAAGACGATATAGAAGTCGTCCTTTAATTACTATGTTTATCGGGACACCATGTATCTTCTATATGGATTTCAGATTAAAGGGGATAAGGGTGGGCCGTTGGTAATCATGTCACGCTTTTAAAATGTCACTTAAAATTTGTCGACAGCCTGCTTAAAAAGTAAATATATCTTTAACAATCGGAGCATCAAACATTTAAAAACATTTTAATTCTATAAACTATTTCCTTTGTTATTCCTTTAGCAGATTGAATACCCTTTTACAGGTTAGATTGAAATTTGAACATTACACGGATATATCGGGGTTCATTCAAATTAATATCAGTTGTATTGTTTCCTGTTATTATAAATATTGATAAATATTATTATTGCAACATTGACATTTGGCTTTAAAGTGCATTGGACAATGTTAACCAGACATGTCCAGAAATGTAAAAAACAATCAGAGCTGGGAACTATACAATGGTGGATATCGAGATCCATGCTTGATCCTGTCTTTTCCTTGATATCGAGACTAACCTAATCTTGTATTTATATCCTAAAAAGTGTATAAAATTCAACCAATCAGAGTCATGTATCAGAAACCGGGAAATTTAAAATGTTGTGCTTCTTTTGGCTATACAGAAAACTCTCTAATTTTGAAAAACCGGATTTTGATTTTTTTCCAACATCCAAAAATGAGTGGATTTTAAGCAAGAAATTAAAAGTGTCCACATTGGAAATTCGGATTAAGCAATCGGGATTAAAGGTATCCCATTCTAAAGTTCCCAGCTCTGGAGTATTTAGTTTTCATTGGAAATACACCGAATTTAAAAAAAAAAATTCTAGAAAAGAATTCCTTAAAATTAAGAACTTAAAGAATTGATCTCTTCCTTACAGGGAGGCAGTAGGGATGCAAATAATATGGGCGGGGATATTACATTGCCAAGACTTAAAGGGAGTGACCGGCTATGTAATGGTAGTTAACTGAGTATGCAGTATTGTGGACAAATTCTTTAGGATTCATTTGAGACAAATAAAACTATTCTAAAATGTATATTTTCTAAGTTTGATCGCAAAGTCGATTTTCAAAATAATCTTTTTTGGTGGACACGTTTTGAAAATCGTTTTTTTTAATTATTGATTAACGACGACTGCAGATTTTCTGGAATTTTATTAAGAAGACGACATATAAAAAATTTGTAGAACAAATTAATAGAAAATAAGAAATTTAATATAATGATGAAAATAAAAACAATTCATTCTAACATTGATTTATTGACAAATTTCTTTTGAGAAAACATCTAATTTGTTTACTGTATAAATGTTACTTTATTTTTCGTCGCAGTTATTTAATAATTAAAAAATAAAACAATTCTTAAAACATATCCACGCAAAAAGATGATTTTGAAAGTCAGCTTTGCGATTAAAATCAGTTTCTTCGTAGAAACGTTTAATATGTCTCAAATGAATCTTGAAGAATTTGTCTACAATACTGCATACTCAGTTTAACTACATGCATAGCACTTTAACAAGACCTTATTGGGTCCTAAAGCATCACGAGCATAGCGAGGGATGCTACGGTACCCAACCAGATCGAGGGAAACCAAGGCAATGTAATATTCCCTCCTATATTTATTACATCCAACTGTTTCCTCACGTGAATGAAGAAATATATATTTTTTTTCAACTTTTAAACAAAGGAAATGAGTTTTTGTCACAAACTCAAATTGTCTAATCCCTATATCTTTACAATCTGATGATGTAAACCTTTATATAAATAAATTATATAAATATTTAAAACTTAAGATTATTTTGACCAACAGAATTCATATTTTGAAATATCTAAGGTCTACGACCATAGATAAAGATAGATTGCGCATAAGACGACATTTTTCATCTTGAAAGATATAAATGTAGAGAGATATTTCAAAGATATTCCTATTATATAAATTAACTATAGGTCGGTTGTGAACATTGGCTGTTCTTATGTCATTTAGTACTTGTGGTGTACATGAGTTCTGTAAAAAGAAATTTAAATTAGTTTAGTCCTTCTCCAGTTCTTGTCAATATAAAATATTGCTCAGTGAAATAATTTGATATTCTCAAAATAAAATTCACTCCTGAGTGGTTTAATAATTATGAAATCCATTAAAACACCAAACCACCCTGCTTATCATTGAAGTACACTTTGACCCCTAAGTTCGCGGACTGTACAATTCTTGGTGATTTTGCTTACATAAGCTATCTATGTTTATTTATTTATCTATGTCTACGACATTGGGTAGCAAAGATATTGAGATTAGAAAAGTAGAGTTTGTAAGAAAAACTCAGTTTCTTTATAAAAATCAACATTATATACAAATGTGCAAAAACGAATAGTTCTGTGAATAAATCTGACGCAAAGAAAAGTTAGTGATGATAAACCTTCAAAAGCTAATCGTTTTGAGAAAAAAACGAATAGTTTTGTGAAAAAATCTTCAAAAACAAATAGTTCCGTGGATAAATTTTCCAAAGGCCTTTTTCCTAGCGGCAACTTCCCAAGGGTATTGTTTCGCTACTTAGCGATTTCCCTAAAGACCTAATATATATATCGTGTGGTATTTTTCAAGACCGGATCGCAAGACTTCCTTCTCTCAACGCTCTTCATAACAAAAGGATGATAATAAGGTTCCGAACGTTTATTTCTCTGAGTCTTCAATCTAAATAAGTTTAATAAACCCACAGAAAAAGCTTTGAGTGATAAATCATACGAATACAACAAATAATCCACTCAGGCATTAAAAAACTGTGGCGAGGAACCAACAAACATATATAAATATCAATCATACTATAATCAACCGATAATCATACGTATATATATAAGAAATAATTACCACAGTGATCCTAGAATTCTGTACACGGTTAATACTTGCAACACAAATAAACATATACTGATATAAAACTAGTCACTCCCACGCGAGAAATCTTGCGCCTGCGTAGTCCGTCTGTAAACAGCTTCCAAACTAGTTTTTCACAATACGTTCTGTACAGATCCGCAGGGAGAACTCAGAAACTCACAGGGGCATCAACTAGACTTTATACACGGAGCATGGCTCGCGTAACAGGTATTTTCCCAAGTGGCAACTTCCCAAATGTGCAATTTCCCAACCGGCAACTGATCCCAAATGACAATTTCCCAAGTGGCAACTTCCCCATGAAGGAAAAGCGGCAACTTCCCAAATGTATATTTTTCCAAGTATAAACAATGTCCCTAACTAATTTACTATGTTTTCTTTAAAGCAAGTAATAACCGCAGCGCTCGCCCCTTAGCCCAACCTAGACGCAGCGCTCGACCCCCCATTGTATCCAGTGGCGCTTCAGACGCCAAACCACACCTTAAATAATGTACTATATTTTCTTTAAAACAAGCAATAGCTGCAGCGCTCGGCCCCCTAGCCTTTCCTAGCCTCAGAAGGCTTAACCTAGCCGTAAAAAATAATAAGGATCGTTTAATACAATTTTACCCTTTGAAGAAAGGGTGTAGGGTGGGGAAGTTGCCACTTGGGAGATTGTCATCTGGGAAGTTGCCGTTTGGGAAATTGCACATTTGGGACGTTGTCACTTGGGAAATTGTCACTTGGAAAGTTGCCCTTAGGAAAGTACTTAACACAGCATAAAAACGAAAAGTTTTGTGAATAAATCTTCAATAAAGAATAGTTCCGTGGATAAATTTGCATAAGCGAATAGTTTCGAGATCAACTGTGCATACACGAATACCTAGTAGCTAAAACTGAACAAGTTTACCAAGTTTACAGGATAAATAAAAGATTTTAATACTGTATCAAGCCAGGATAATTTTCACAAGCCCCACATATATTTTCACATCAAAAGAATTTTACATTGCGTGTTTTTTCTTGGTAATCACAGGATTTGTATATAATTTATCTAATTGTTTACAACAACTAATACAGGTAGTGTCAAATAAAAGTGCGATTTGCGGCACCTAGTGCAAAAATTTACCTTTTTATGTGAAACTCTCATGTTTTTTAAATAACTTTTCCTTAAAAATCAGACCAGAACTAAAAATTGCGATTTTTCTTATTAAAATTTTGCGAATTTTCTGTGATTCTTTTATTCAATCTTTAAACCGTTTTAGATTTCGATAGAAATAATTTTTGTACACGTTTTTGCTTTTCTGAACTTTTGATTTTAACAGAAAGAGGTGTGCGGATTTTATTTTTGGCCATTGGAGTACCAAAAAAATTTAAAATATTGAAAAAACCATACAGGAGAGTTGCACAAAATAAGGTACAATTTTGCACCAGAAGCTGCAAATCACACCCTTTTTTTGACTCACCCTGTTATTTTATGAACAATAACACTGTTTCTGACCATAAGTTAAAATTCTAGTAACATATTACTTGATAATTTTAAAGAAAAACAAAACAAACAAAAAAAGACCCGAGATTCACAAAATTTTCTTATTCTAAGAGATATATTTAAGCTTACTCTATCAAAACTCATAAAACCCATTACATAATGTGAGAGAGACAGAGTTGTAAATGTGATTTCACTCGAAAGCTATTTGAAAGAAATAAGTTTCTTTGGGAAAATAAATGTCACTTTCCCTTAATCCCCCCCCCCGCCCCCCTCCCAGAAAAAAAACCATCAACAAATTTAGAAAGCCATCTTTTTTTAGGAAAAGGTAGACTGCTGAGAGGTTTTTAAAGGAAGTACACAATTTTCAGTTGTCTGGCTGTCCTTTTTCAGTAACGAATTTCTAGCCTCTTTTCTGCTTTTTGAGCAATTTTAATTTTCAATAAGTATTCATTTATATGATATGCATTTAATATAAAATTATAAAATTTTCAAGAATGTGACCTTGTCTATAATTGTATGACCTTAATGCAAACTAAAAAATCCATGTTACAAATTGCAGATTACATTTGAAATCATTGCTGACATCCTAAAAGAAAACAAAATATTGCGGAACAATCTGCATTTTTCGCCAGCGGGCAACATTTTCAATCTTGATGTCTATCTTCAATATTCGAGTTTATATCTTCTTTCTTCTGGGTAGAATTAAAAGAAGTTTGCTTAGAGGTATTAGCAAGATGAGCAGAAGCTCCAGAAGCACCTACTGGGTCAGTTGCTTCAATGGTGATGATATCTTTGGTATCCTTGGTAACTTTGGTATCCTTGGTTTCTTTTGTATCCTTGGTATCTTTGGTATCCTTGATAACTTTGGTATCCTTGGTAACTTTGGTATCCTTGGTATCAATGGTATCCTTGGTATCCTTGGTTTCTTTGACCTCAAGTAAGGTTTCATTTTGATTATTTGCAACATTAAATAAGTGCGGAATATCATTAACCAAAACCAGGGCTTCATTCAGGTTATTGCAAGTACTTTGTAAAAGAATAGGAGAGTGGATTAGAATTTGCGGATTTCCGTTGATAAATTGCGGATTTCCATTGATAAAATGCGGATTTCCATTAAGCAGCTGCGGAGTAGTGTTCAATAAACATGTGTTACTGTCGTCTTCAAACGCTGTCGTATTTCCTTTGAGGACTAATTGAGTTAGGCTAAGGTCTCCATATATCGGTCTGAAAATAAAATACGTTAAATTAACTAAATATACAAAAACATATGTTTCACAATATTGGCCAATTTAATAATAAACCGGATTTCAAGGAATATTTAAGAAAAGTTTTATTTAACCAGAAGGATCTCCTTATAAATGAAAACCTTTCACACAATCTTAAAACATAAAAGTCATAAGAATTCACCTTAAAGGCTAAATCAATAAATGACAATAATTAACAATTAAGACTTTATATGAGAGTGAACACTTTACTACAGGACTACCCACAAAGAATGATACTGTAAAGACGACCCAGAACTAAAAAGATTTGACTATTTGAAGCTTAATTTTTGGTTCAGAGCCTTCAAATGAGTATTTTGATGGTTTACTAAATGGTTATGCACAGAAATAGGCCAGTTTTGGCCTACAGGGGGAACCCTAAATGCAAAAAAAAATAAAATCGTCTCAAAAATCTCATTCTTTGTGGGTAACCCTGTATTAACCTGAATCTGTCTTTAGCTAGCACAGTAATAGTGTGGGCGACATGAGGGACGGGGTTCAACCAGTACACATCTGTACGCCTGCAGTACATATACTCAAATAAATAAACAAACAAATTCAAACTAATGGAATAAGAGATTTTAATATAATCTTTAAAATCAGAATCCATCATTTATCAAATAAAGATTTTTTAATTAAATAACTGTAAAATGTAGAAGTGGCACACCCCATTCACAAAGATACCAAATCTGTTGATGAATGAGAAATCAATGTTCTTCTACCTGAATAATAGTTATTTTCATTTTGTGGATTCTCTACAGTGGTCGGCGATAATATCAATACAATTAAGACCACTTTTTTATTTAAGTTTAAATTGTTAACAAGTTTTTTGAAGTTAAAAAGTTATGAAAGAGAGGCTTGTTTAATTAACAGCTTCTCTTGACTTCTATGTTTATGATCCATGCTGTTACAAAGCATGATATAAATACAAATTTAAATCGAAAGTAGTCTTTATTGTAATGATATAATTGCCTTCCACCGAATACAAGTGTAACTTGTGGATTTATGCTGCAGAAACAATGAAGGAAAATGTCAGAATAAAGCACTTTAGACTAGAAAACCCCAACTATATCTTCCTCATTGATACTCTGATACAAGTTAAATAAGTACCGTTGTTATTCGGAAAGACCACTACATAAATGGAGGATTACTTACAATTACTTCTTCTACATTGGAGTAAAATTAAGAAAAAAATATATATTTTTCTTCATTTCTTTGTTTAGATGTTCATGAAAACATATAATTTATTATAATTTAATAAACAGCTAATTTTTTCGATTGCTTAAACATTTGAGAAATGGTTCCTAGAGCTAAAATCCTCGAGAATAGATTTGAATACATCAGCTGTTGTATAATCAATCTGGTTGAGTTTAGTGCAATCAATTACTACTGGTACAGCAGAGCTTGCCTAAAAACAATCATATATTCAAAATTATTTAAACATACATTGGTTCATAGCTAGTAAACTCCGGTACTCCTTCCTCCCCCTTCCCCCCAAGAACTATTTTGAGAATTTTCTGTTCATAAATTCAGTTTTTTTTTATAAATAACTAAAAGTAATTCATACCAAATCATCTTATGAATTTTTTTGGAACAATGTTTTATCAAAAGGTTTTAGAAAGGTCTAAAAACAATGTTTAATTGATGAGGTTCCAAATATAGGAAACAGAATGGAACATTAAACTTTACCTTATAGAACAAACTTAATTGATCAGGTTCCAAACACAGGTCACAGCAGGGAACATTATACCTTATGGAACGATGCTTAATTGATCAGGTTCCAAACATAGGTCACAGCAGGGAACATAATACTTTACCTTATGGAACGATGCTTTATTGATCAGGTTCCAAACATAGGTAACAGCAGGGAACATTATACTTTGCTCGGGAGCAATATATAAATACTCAAGCTCGGAACCAGGAACCTAGGGATGGGCATAATTAGATTTTAGCAGAAAGGAATTGTTCACGGAAATTGATGGCATTTCATATTGAGGAAAAGAGCGGTTGAGTTTTTTTAGAAGAATATATTTAATTTTACGTAAATGCAAAAAATCATAAAACAAATCTAGGTAAAATTTAAAAGAAAAGTAAAAAATTGTTTATGATAAATTATAGATGAATTTTAAGTCTTTATCTTTATTGATTTTTCAATTGCAAATGGACTATTTGAAAGTAACAATACTTTCTGAATTTTAATTAAGCGAGGTGGGAATATAAAAATAATAGAAAACAATCGTAAACTAATAAATAAAATTTTTTTTTTCCAGTTTTGCTTAAAACATAAAAAATTATTTCCTGAAGGAATTCTAGAAAAAAAACTTTTTTACCTTTCTTAGCTGAACAAGGATTCGAGGACGAGCAGTATGGTAGAGAAGGAGGATCAACTAAACATTCAGAAAATATAGATTTAGAAAATTCAAAATAAGTTTTATTTTTATTGCCAATCTTGTCACATTTCTTCATTGAAATAACTTTTAATTAACTTTAAAAAGTTAACATTTTTATTGTTTGTTAAAACTTTTTTTGTTGCAAGATTCAATTTTTAAAGTCTGTTGATTGAACGATAAATACTATCTCAGGGGTGTATATTTTCAAGAATGATTTTCAGTGCTCTGAAAAAGGAAAAAAATTGGACACCGTATGGAAAGTTTTATTTACCTTTTATAAAAGAAAAGTTATCAATTTTCCCCAAATCAGAAAATAAAACACCAAATTAGGGCCAAAAATGATTTTGAAGAAAACATCTACCCCTGCACAACCTGAATAACAACTCCAGCAAGTATACCCATCTCTATATCATAGAGCACACAAACGAAGAAACAAGTCAGGGCAGGCATCAAATCTATCTCTAAAAAACAATTACCTATAATTAAAGATATCACTCAAAAATACGCATATTAATTGAATTTTTTTTTTTTTACCAATAATAAAATTCTTTCATTTAAAAAACAAACAAAAATTATTTTTCTCTTTTTTTGTTGCAATTTTCTTCAAAATAAATATTTTTAAAATAAACTAAATCAATATTACTCGTGTCATTAAAATTGTCTTCAAGGAAGAAAAAAACGACATTTATTCTTGAAATTTTAGGAACAATTTTTCAGTTCATATTGTGAGTATTTTTTTGTTTGCGAGAAAAGTTTAACCAGGTTTGGCTAGTTGAACTATTTCTCCTGTCCTGGTTCAAGTTGATTTTGTTTAATTTCACGTAGATAGTTCAACTTTCTCCAGGTTAAAGTTCGAACTCTTGTTTTACAATTAACGAATATTTAACATTTTGACGTATATATGTGTTGGCAATGACATGAAAAAAATGAAACAAAAAAATGAAGCTTCAAAAGGCAATTCTTTAAATCTGAAGGGAAATTTAGTTTTTAATTGTAAAATAAAAAATCTAATATTTTTCACCCTGCAAATTGTTTAAAAACTTTGGTTTAAAAAAGGCAACTTACTTTTACTTTTCCACATTGGTATAAGAACATGGTACTCAAGATTAAAGATGAGAGCAGATATAATGACAGCTGCCAGGGTTGCCTAGATTGGTATAAGAACATGGTACTCAAGATTAAAGATGAGAGCAGATATAATGAAAGCAGCCAGGGTTGCCTAGGTTTTCAAACAAATGTTAAGAACAAATAAAATTAGTTATTAATTTAAATTGTAAATTCCAATATTTAGAGACAATCCTTATTTTTGTGTAAATTCTTGTGAAGCATTTAAATATATTTGTATTACTTTACAAGATGATCTTGACAAGGTGCAAGAGATTTATGACAGATTCCAAGAAAGTAATATCTCTTCATCAAATCAAATCATATTGTACAGGGATTGCTTGAGTTTTAGTTCTTTCTCTTTTTCTATTTGCTGTATGGAGTCAAGTTTGGGTTAGGTAGAGATTCTCTTTCATCATGACGGATATCAAATAAGTAATAAATCTTCATAAATTTTGGTAATCAACAGAATCCAAGGATTTTCAAGATTTCGGGGGGTGAGGGGGGGGGGGGCTTTGGGAAAATAGCTTTAGCTACAAGGTGTCCCACATCATATTAGACCGATAACGGGTCTAAATTACGATTTTCGTGACTAATTAGAAAACTTCATTAGAATGAATCACTTTGAAAAATAACATAAGGCTTATATAAGAATTTTCTTGCGGAAAATGATAAGTTTTTCGAGTATTAAGGGTTTATTTTGGTGTTAAAGATTGGAAATAATATAATATGATATGGGACGCTCTGTATCTAAGCTCCTCTGCTGAAGTAGTTTAATATATATTTATTGTTCTTACATTTAGTTAATATCTGCTAAAATTATTACTGAAGAAAAATATATGATTTAATTTGAAAATTGGATAAAGACAACTTTCGATACTCTCTTTACTGGGTATAAGTAAGGAGTAAATACATGGAGCAAACTGTAAAGACGACCTTAATCTCTATTTTTTTTAACATGGTGATTCAAAGGTTGGATTAAATCTACTGCCTTTAATGCAAGGCGGATACAAAATAATCCAGATTTAGGAACCAAAAGACACGCCGCAACCGAAAATTGTTTTAATATAGATATTTTTTTTCTGTTTTTCACAAGGTTTTCATTCCCTTAAGTGTCATTGAGAAGCTAGATCTGAAATCTCAGGGCTGTGCAAAAGTCCTGCCACCCCCTCCCTCCCCCCACCTGTATCCGCCCCTGCTTTATTGGCTTATTTAATGATTTGCCGAGGAACGAAACAACTTTATAGTTAAAGGGAACAAAGAATATAAGGAAACAGACAATATAAATGCCCTACAGTCGTATCTTTAGTCCCATCCTTGGAGGGTAACCCTGTATAAGTATATTTATTATTTACCTTAGGAATGAAAGCACAGTATGGGATAAGAACAGCAAGACAAAGAACTATGATTAATCCAGTAAACACTCCGCCTAGAGGAGTTCTAACTCCACTGTTAGAGTTCACGGCACTACGACTAAATTTAAGAAAATAATATAAAATATGTTTATCAATCAAAAAATTATCCTGGATCCGCACTGGAAAAAAATGTATCCGGATTGCAGGTCATGAATATTTCTTTAGGATTTACTAAATATTTTTAACAAAGCAAAAGTGTCAAATTATTTTTCTACCTTTTTTTCGCTTTTTTATGCTAAAATATTTTTTTATAATATCTCTTATTTCAAAAATTCGGATTTTTTTTTGCAGTTTTTGGTTGATTTTTTTTTAGCTTGGATCCGGATCCGTGGATCTGTATATTTATGAGGATCCGACCCAGGAAGGTAAAATCTTGCAGATCCAACGGATTCGGATTCTAAGCACAGTTTGGCAGATAATCCTGTTGTTCAACAGTATTTACCTGAAGGATCCTGTGGTTGGCATAGATCTAACGAATGAACCCAACATATTGCTGCAGCCCAGTGCAATCAGCTCCTGGCTTGCTTCAACAGGTTTACCTCCAGCTTAATAAACAATACTTAGATTTAACTAGCAAATCAATATTGTCCTAAGATTTGAAAAAAGGGGTGTTACACAACCTCGAATGCCTTTTTCTTAGCGATTTTTTTTTAGATAAAATTTTTTATTTTTTAAAAATTACGTTTGAAGTTTTTAGTAAATTGATAAATACATAGATACATAGATACATAGATACATAGATAGATAATAGATGGATATTTGCACGAAGCCCCGTAATTGCCCAAGTTGCAGGATAAACCTACTATCTAACATATTCAGCTAGATCATAAAACGTGTTCGATCTTTTCCTCACAAGTCACAATCCTTTTTTATTCTTGTAGAGTTTTTATTTTATCTCTTTTCTTCCATATTTTATTGTTCATGTTATTTTCCGCAATTTTATGAGACCGATATGATGATGTATCTTGTTTGGTTTAAGATCCAACATGTTACATTTCCTGGTATCTATCATATATGACATATACTATGTATCTTGTTTGGTTTAAGATCCAACATGTTGGATTTCCTGGTATCTATCATATATGACATACACTATGTATCTTGTTTGGTTTAAGATCCAGCATGTTGGATTTCCTGGTATCCATCATATATGACATATACTATGTATCTTGTTTGGTGACAATGATAAACGCATAGTTACTCAGACTGTTTATCTTACATGGTCTGAGTCATACTTCTAGAGTAGAGATCGTTAGATAGATAGAAGACTAGATAGATAAAGATAGATAGAGATAGTTAGATAGATAGAAGACTAGATAGATAAAGATAGACTGAGATAGTTGATAGATGAAAGGTTAGATAGATAAAGATAGACAGCGATAGTTAGATAGATAGAAGACTAGATAGATAAAGATAGACAGCGACAGTTAGATAGATAAATGGTTAGATAGATAACGATAGACTGAGATAGCTAGATAGATAAAAGACTAGTTAGATAAAGATAGACTGAGATAGTTAGATAGATAGAAGGTTAGATAGATAGATAAAGATAGACAGCGATAGTTAGATAGATAGAAGACTAGTTAGATAAAGATAGACTGAGATAGTTAGATAGATAAAAGACTAGTTAGATAAAGATAGACTGAGATAGTAGGATAGATAGAAGGTTAGGTAGATAGATAAAGATAGACAGCGCGATAGTTAGATAGATAGAATACTAGGTAGATAAAGTTAGACTGAGATAGTTAGATAGATAAAAGACTAGTTAGATAAAGATAGACTGAGATAGTTAGATAGATAGAAGGTTAGGTAAAACTGATTCTGATAAAAGCTCCAGCATAACTTGTTCATTTTAAAACATGCCTCGAAGTCTCGAAGTCCAATATTTCTTTTTTTTTCAAATTTTTTTCTCCTCTTTTTTCACGTGCAACGCCGGGCCCTTCAGCTAGTATCAATTATAACAGACTTATGAATTGTTGAGTGCTATCCGTTATATCCTTAATTAGATTGAATTATTATAAATTGTCCAAAAGCTATTAAAGAATTAATTTAAGCTTACCAAACGCCTTTACAATTGCAATATGTTGGAGAATCGCAATGAGAGGCACAAGAATGATAGCAGAACCCATTTCTGTCGCCATTTCTCCAAAACTTACTGTTTCATTGTCTTAAAACAAAAACAATATAAATGTTAAATCTAAATCGTTACCAATCGTGAGCAAACTTTAAAATTGTTAATGTTTTGATGGAAGGATGCAACTTTTTGAGGTAATTGTCGAAAAGGATAGACCTACTTGAACTATGGAGTAGGATATAAGGATGGAAGGATAGACCTACTTAAACTAACTGTTGAAAATGGAGTAGGATATAAGGATGGAAGGATAGATCTACTTGAAATAATTTTTGAAAATGTAGGTGGATATAAGAATGGATGGATAGACCTACTTGAACTAACTGTTGAAAATGTAGGTGGATATATGAATGGAAGGATAGATCTACTTGAACTAACTGTTGAAAATGTAGGTGGATATAAGAATGGAAGGATAGACCTGCATGAACTAATTGTTGAAAATGGAGTAGGATATAAGAATGGAAGGATAGACCTACTTGAACTAATTGTTGAAAATGGAGTAGGATATAAGGATGGAAGGATAGACCTACTTGAACTAATTGATAAAAATGGAGTAGGATATAAGGATGGAAGGATAGACCTACTTGAACTATATGTTGAAAATGGAGTAGGATATAAGGATGAAAGAATAGACCTACTTGAACTAACTGTTGAAAATGGAGTAGGATATAAGGATGGAAGGACAAACCTACTTGACCTAATTGTTGAAAATAGAGTAGGATATAAGAATGGAAGGATAAACCTACTTGAACTAAGTGTTGAAAATGTAGTAGGATATAATGATAGAAGGATAGACCTACTTGAACTAACTGTTGAAAATGGAGTAGGATATAAGGATAGAAGGATAGATCTACTTGAACTAAGTGTTGAAAATGTAGTAGGATATAATGATGGAAGGATAGACCTACTTGAACTAAGTGTTGAAAATGGAGTAGGATATAAGGATGGAAGGATAGACCTACTTGAACTAAGTGTTGAAAATGGAGTAGGATATAATGATGGAGGGATTGAACTAAGTGTTGAAAATGGAGTAGGATATAAGGATGGAAGGATAGACCTACTTGAACTAAGTGTTGAAAATGGAGTAGGATATAATGATGGAAGGATAGACCTACTTGAACTAAGTGTTGAAAATGTAGTAGGATATAATGATAGAAGGATAGACCTACTTGAACTAAGTGTTGAAAATGTAGTAGGATATAATGATGGAAGGATAGATCTACTTGAACTAACTGTTGAAAATGTAGTAGGATATAAGGATAGAAGGATAGATCTACTTGAACTAACTGTTGAAAATGTAGGTGGATATAAGAATGGAAGGATAGACCTACTTGAACTAATTGTTGAAAATATAGGTGGATATAAGAATGGAAGGATAGATCTACTTGAACTAACTGTTGAAAATGTAGGTGGATATAAGAATGGGATAGACCTACTTGAACTAATTGTTGAAAATATAGGTGGATATAAGAATGGAAGGATAGATCTACTTGAACTAACTGTTGAAAATGTAGGTGGATATAAGAATGGATGGATAGACCTACTTGAACTAACTGTTGAAAATGTAGGTGGATATAAGAATGGAAGGATAGACCTACTTGAACTAACTGTTGAAAATGTAGGTGGATATAAGGATGGAAGGATAGACCTACTTGAACTAACTGTTGAAAATGGAGTAGGATATAAGAATGGAAGGATAGACCTACTTGAACTAAGTGCTGAAAATGGAGTACGATATAAGGATGGAAGGTTATACCTACTTGAACTAAGTGTTGAAAATGGAGTAGGATATAAGGATGGAAGGAAAGACCTACTTGAACAAATTGTTGAAAATGGAGTACGATGAAAGGATGGAAGGGTAGACCTACTTGAACTAATTGCTAAAAATGGAGTAGGATATACGGATGGAAGGATAGACCTACTTGAACTAATTGATAAAAATGGAGTAGGATATAATGAAAATGGAGTAGGATATAAGGATGGAAGGATAGACCTACTTGAACTAAGTGTTGAAAATGGAGTAGGATATAATGATGGAGGGATAGACCTACTTGAACTAATGTTGAAAATGGAGTAGGATATTATGATGGAGGGATAGACCTACTTGAACTAAGTGTTGAAAATGGAGGAGGATGAAAGGGTGGAAGACCCTCTTGTATACTTCCAGTTAATCTCCAAACACAAGAACCATTTACGGGAAGTCCCTAAAAATAAGATTGAAGAAGAAACACTCCAAAAACCTTTGATTTAAAAGCAACATGTATGGCAACCCATGCTGTTGACTAAACATTAGCAATTCAAAATTTGTTTCCAGGAAACTAAACAGTCACAGATTAAGATACATCTAATTGTTGTTAATATAAAATAAACAATAAAGCAGGAAACATTTTGCCACAAAATCTGAAAAACGAAAACTTTAATAAATTTTTTTCAATTAATGGGCTTCAGATATAATTTTCAGTAACCATTCCTCAAAGGTTAGGTAACCTTTGTGAATCAGACATTCCACTTTAAATAGATCGTTTACAGTCTCTTTAATGTTCCTAACCTGGTTTTTATCCTTCATGATATCAATACAGTCCCTTTAATGTTCCTAACCTGTTTTTTATCCTTCATGATGTCAATACAGTCCCTGTAATGTTCCTAACCTGGTTTTTATCCTTCATGATGTCAATACAGTCCCTGTAATGTTCCTAACCTGGTTTTTATTCTTCATGATGTCAATACAGTCCCTTTAATGTTCCTAACCTGGTTTTTATCCTTCATGATGTCAATACAGTCCTGATCAATGTATCCAGCCATAACAGCACAAGATATCACAACTAATGAATTCCTGAACAATCAAGAAGTTAAAGAAGAGATTAGGAATGTTTTGAGATTAAACCATATAACAAAAGTTACGCCCTGGGACTGAATTTGATTAATATGAACCGCCCAGCGATGGTTCAAGATTTGAATCAGCGATTTTGATTTGAACTTACTACTGCTGGTTCAAATTTGAACCAGCAGTTGTAAGTTCAAATTCATTAAATTCGGTCTCATGAACAATTATTAACAAATTTGAGCTAGGTCGCTGAACTACCTACTGCCTGGTTCAAATCTTGAATCACCGATTCATATCCTGAACCACCGATTCAAACTAGAACTTTCATGATGATTTGAATCAGTGAATCAGGATTTAATCCAGCGGTAAGTACTTCAACGACCTCTTCAATTCATTAAGTTTATAAAAGATGTTTAACATTACTGTGCCGAAACATCATTATGTTTGATCATGTTTGTTTATATTCCTCCCAGTAATTGCAGGACATTGTTATAAACAAAGAACTATTTTTTTATAAAAATATTCTTAGTCCATTCTAACTTACATGCAAAAATAAAATTAAAATTTAATTTTTAATATAAAACAATAAAATTTGAATACTGTTTACATTCTAAAAGTTGTACCTTGATGTACTGCAGAACCAGATACATTTACTCATTACATTCTATACATTCAAACATTCATTTATTCATCATACTTAAAATTCATTATAAATTTGAATTAAAGGAAAAATTTACAAAATGTTTTTGATTTCTATTACAATCAGCCAATTAAAAAAAATAGTCTGCCATTTTTGAATTTTGCAAATCAAGAAATCAAGAAATAAAAATCAAGAGATTTCAATTTCCTACAAGAGGTTCAATATTTGATATTTCCTTCAGTTTAAAAGATACAAAAATTTCGACCATATTCTGGAAAACCAATGCGACCAATGCGACCTACACATATTGGAAATTTAAGACGATTTATAACGAGCCTTATTTCTCGGGAGACCTTGTATAAGTGAAATCAAAATTTCAAAAATCAGTTGAACAAAATCTAGGATGTTTCGAGTTTTGAATTAAAATGAAAAACATCTAATATCAAGTTATCATTGAACTTGTTTTTATGACGATATTGTTGATGGATCCTGAGTCCTGACACGGGTCTCAAGGGCTGTTGTTGGGTTTCTAATATCTGAAGGGTCTGTAAGGAGTAATTTCATGAGACCCTCTATGCAAAAATATTTATAATTTTGAGAACTAGTTATTTTTATTTGTAGATTTGGACATTTCTACTGCAGGAAAACGCATAAGAATCATCAGAATTAAATACTTTTAAACCTGGAATAAAAACAATCTCTTCCACATTATCAGGTGCGGATACAGGATTTAAGTGAGGGGGGGGGGTGCTAGATTTATTTTGAACCAGGAAGATTTTTTTTACTTTTCTGTTTTGCACTAGGTTTTCTTTCACTTAAGTGCTATTGAGAAGCTATTCTGAAATCTCAGGGGGGTGCTAGATTTATTTCGGAACAAAAAATCCAGATTTAGGAACCAAAAGACACACCGAAGGCGATATATTTTTTACTTTTCTGTTTTGCAAACGTCAACTCTGCTCTGAAAAAAGGCTCATTATCTCTTGGGGATTTGATCAGCCTTATACGCAGGAGTTCCTTTTCCTACATTATTCTGCTTCAGTTGCAGGGGCGGATGCAGGATTAAAGTGAGGGGGGTGCTAGATTTATTTCGGAACAAAAAATCCAGATTTAGGAACCAAAAGACACACCGAAGGCGATATATTTTTTACTTTTCTGTTTTGCACTAGGTTTTCTTTCACTTAAGTGCTATTGAGAAGCTATTCTGAAATCTCAGGGGGGTGCAAAAGTCCTGCAGTCCCCCCCGTAATCGCCCTTGCACATTATTAATCAGATAAAGGGTTGTGAATTGGGTATTACCACGATTGCATGGAGGGCCACTTAAAAATTGCGTTAACAGTCTCTTTAAGGAAACTTTAACAGTAAGTGCAGGTCTCTTTGTAATGATTGAAGGAATCCCTGAATACTAGATGGAAGGTTGTTGAACCAAGTTTGAATACCAGGACTAGGAAGCTGAGAGGATTTAAACCAAGCAACACGGTTCAAGGCCTGAACAGAAATCTATAATAAAGCTCTCCGCTCATATATATATATATGTTAGTTATAGCTGGACAAACGGCTGGACCAAATTGGATGAACTTTTTTGAGGGAACCCTTGAGTAACTCGGGGGTAATAGGCTAAAAAAAATTTTTAATTCGAAAATATTTTTCAAGTTTTTAAAAAATTCCACGGGGCAAAGCCGGCCACTTTATAGCTAGTAACATATATTTCTTCAGGGGTTAAAGTACATCACTGGTGTTTTATCTTCAATTAAAATAATAATAAAGTTAAAGTATTAGAAAGATTTTTTGCTACGAGAAGACTCTGAAAAACATTTATTTAACAGTTTCTTAAATTCGCAAATTTAAAAATCCTAATTTTTAAATTATGCTTACTCTGAGAGAGAGGAGAAGTACAAGACTACCTATACCCAGTATTGCATCAGTGTACCTATTGGGTACAATTACGTCACGAATTTTATAAAAAATGTAAAAAACAATTTTTTAAACACTGCAATTTTTTTTTGGTTTATTGGGTCGAAGTGGAAAAACTGTAAAGGATTGGTAAACTTACTTTAGAAAAAAATTTAGGGGATTTTTAAATGAATCTTGCAATACAAATTAAAATGATTGCCATTACTTATCGTACCTATAATTATCCAAAATGACTTGCGGATTAGCGGAGCAGAAACAAAAAAGGAAATTTAAAATTTATAACTTGTCCAATTAGAAACACAATTGTATTTGCCTTTTTGTTGTATGGATAAGGACCTAGGGTTATTTGTCAATCAGGCATTTACACACACTTGTAATTATATAAACACACACACTTGTAATTATGCGAACACACACACTTGTAATTATATGAACACCCACACTTGTAACTATGCGAACACACACACTTGTAATTATGCGAACACACACACTTGTAATTGTGCGAACACACACACTTGTAATCATGCGAACACACACACTTGTAATTATGCGAACAAACACACTTGTAATTATGCGAACACACACACTTGTAATTATGCGAACACACACACTTGTAATTATGCGAACACTCACACTTGTAATTATGCGAACACTCACACTTGTAATTATGCGAACACACACACTTGTAATTATATGAACACACACACTTGTAATTATATGAACACACACACTTGTAATTATATGAACACACACACTTGTAATTATATGAACACCCACACTTGTAACTATGCGAACATTATATGAACAATCTCGTTCAATTTTTACACTTTTCATTTTTTCATTCCACTTAAACCCCCCCCCCCATTTGCTTACTTTTTTAATAAATTTCTAGAAAGTTATTTGTTACATTATCTTTATTTTTAATTTGTAATAACTTTGGTCATTTTCTGTAGGACAGAAGAGGATATAAAATATATCGAAATTAATTTCCAAACCCGAGTTTTTCTACCTGTGAGCGTAAAACCTTTTTTTGCCAGTTTGGACAATTTACAATCTCGTTCAAAAAAAAAGTTCCTGAAGTAATTTGATAATTGTAGTTTTTTTCACTGTAGTTACATTTTTAAGTACAATAAACCAAAAACGACTGAGGATGTTATAAAAGTTTAATTCTAATCATTAAAAATGACTTTTTTACAAACTGTCCTGTAAATAATGGCAGAAGCCTACTGTCAATTAACGTAAAAACCTTCCTTATTGTTTTTATATAAGTAAATATATCAATCCATTCGTCCACTATTCCAAGATTTATCTGGGACTTCTCACCTAAAACATATATAATTCACAATATCTATAAACAAATGTATATACTTGTATTTATTCATTTTTGGAAATTAAGAGTTCAGCAATACCAAACTACAATCGAAACACTTTGAATCTTAATCTGAGCTCGGATTAAGAAGACTTAGTTGTATTGTATCTATTGTATTGTATTGTATCTATTGTATGTATTGTATTGTATTGTATCTATTGTATGTATTGTATTGAATCTATTGTATGTATTGTATTGTATTGAATCTATTGTATGTATTCAATTTCCATTCCTTCTCTGACGTCTAAATCTGAAAGTCAATTTAATAGAGAAACCACAACTAAAAGTTATCACTGTTTAGATAGAAAAAGAATCATATCTTTGCTCAGAAGGTTTAGAGTTTACCTGAGGAAACATAAGGAAACTGAGAAAACATGATCTTATTCTATTATATTCATGTTAAAATCTTTGTTGGTATGATATTCACAAATGTTAGAAATTCTCTCAAAAAAACATTCAAATATTTTGAGGGATCCATGGTATGAACCGGTCAGTGGTTGGGATTTTAAATTGCAACTTTAATAAAATTAAAAATTGTAAAAATCTGAAAAGCTAACTAAAGATAAAGGCTTCACCAGGTTCACTAAATGTCTCACATACATACAAGTCATTGTAAATTCAAATTATGCTGTTGCCTAATTTTTTTTGAATGATAAATGAATCATGCATTATGCAAAATGAATAACAAACATTTTAAACTTAAAATTGATATTTCCAATTTGCAGATGTTTACGGTTAATGAGACATGAAATTGACTCGACTAATGATCAACAAATGCTAGGGGATGGGGATTTAAATATAAAAATATTTCAGAGAAATGAGGGTCTATCTTTCAATGTATTGAAACATTGACAAATACACATTACGATTGAAATTGGTTTCCACCCCCGGAATTTTTCTTGGTATCTATTTTGTGTGTGATCCCCCCCCCCCCTAATCAGAAAGAATAAATTTTAGAAACCCCTAGCTGCACGGTATTTACCGATAGTAAGGCCTAGAAGAGCTTTGGTTTGGCCTGTGATGACCTTCACACTCGCTGCACTCGTAAATCCAGAGATGACCGGGGCAGAGATGAAATCAACCAAGAAACCTAAATAATCAAATCTATTGTCAAGAAAAAAGGCAAAATTTGGAAATGATTAACAACAAAGATGGCGGTATTCAAGGCGCGCGCGTGGGGTCAAATCATAGTTTTGGTAACTTCGAGCTGTTCTAGACAATATTTAATCAGATCATATAGACCCTTAAAAATCATAGATATTAGAGAGAGTTTCCAAGCCTGATTTTATGCTAATACTGTAGAGTCATGGTCATGATAATTAAAAGTATAATAGGTGTAATTTACCTGGTCAACAGTTCAGATAAATTCAAAATAAATAATCATCTAATATTTCTACAAAAAACTAAAAAGTACATTATACTTTATTATGCTAGCGATAATCTAACAATTCAAAGTGGTTTACTAGAATATAACAAATTGATTCTTACACCACCTAGCGGGGAGAAAACACAACTTTAAGGAAATACCCTGTATTGGCGCATTTTACAAAAAGTAAAACCGGTTTTGTTACTTTGTAAACTCAGAAAAATCAAATTCCTGAAACATATAAAATTTTAAATTAATCCTGAAATAATTTAATCAAGAAATGCCCTATACACAAAAGATTTTCAGATTTTTCCTTGAATGGGATTGTAGACGTAATTTTAAATAACCTTTCATTTACAAGGGTCACATGAACATGCTTATTAAGTCCTTAATATGATCCGGAATATACCCCGCGGCCTGCCCCTTCTAATAAATGTTTGCTTACCTAACTGTAGAATACCGAAACTAAGAGTGATGATCCCTGAGAAGAAGGAGAGCAGTACAGCATAATCAGGTCCAAGCTTCGCATTGGCCTTAACATAAACAAATAGTTTCAGCAGGGGAGTGAAAAGAGGCTTTGGGGTTGAGCCCCTTCCTGAAACTAGCGGCTATGGTGGCTAAGGGAGGTTACATGCTTCTCCGCCCCCTCTTGAAAAAGTTTAAATTTTTTAAAAAATAATGTTTACTCTTAATTTGCATTCTTTACCTGAGTCATTAGCGCCATTATTGAAGTAGGTCCGATGGTGATCGTTTTACCTGAGTCATTAGCGCCATTATTGAAGTAGGTCCGATGGTGATCACTTTACCTGAGTCATTAATTAGCGCCATTTTTAAAGTAGGTCCGATGGTGATCGTTCTACCCAAGTCATTAGCGCCATTATTGAAGTAGGTTCGATGGTAATCAATTTACCTGAGTCATTAGCGTCATTTTTCAAGTAGGCCGATGGTGATCACTTTACCTGAGTCATTAGCGCCATTATTGAAGTAGGTCCGATGGTGATCGTTTTACCTGAGTCATTAGCGCCATTATTGAAGTAGGTCCGATGGTGATCACTTTACCCGAGTCATTAGCGCCATTATTGAAGTAGGTTCGATGGTGATCACTTTACCTGAGTCATTAGCGCCATTATTGAAGTAGGTCCGATAGTGATCACTTTGGATGTTCCAAAAATACAATAAACAAAACATCCCATGAATGCTGAGTATAATCCATACTGTGCATCCAGTCCTGCCACTGCAGCATAGGCTATACCCTGAAAATAATAACTTAAACTTTCAGAGATGACTGAGATATTAATGTTAACCCTTTAAAATCTAGTGGGTCTATGTAAAGCCTGGGATGGGGGCCGGGGGACGTCCCGCGCCCCCCCCCCCCACCACCATAGAAGAAAGCTTTAGATTAAAGGTAAAGGGTTGCAATGCATGTGTATTGTGCATAGCCCAAATTTTCAAGGCCAGCTCATTGAGAAAAAAAATTTGACCTCTAACTTCAAAAGTTTGGGCGCTAGGAAGATTTTTAGAAAATGCCAAAATATGGCTTTTCAAAAATGTAGCTTTAAGATCATGTAGATTTATGGTCTATTTTATATTTTTTTTTAACACGGACCGGACTTTTTGACTGCCCTGTACCCGTACCTATGCATTAAAAAACTTCCTTAAAATTACTATTCCTTTTAAGTAAAAAATTTTAAGGTGCTATAGTTTCAAAAATGAGAGTGCTAGTGCTAGATGGGACGATAAACGACTAGAGAGCGGGATGGGACGATAAACGACTAGAGAGTGGGATGGGACGATAAACAACTAGAGAGCGGGATGGGACGATAAACGACTAGAGAGCGGGATGGGACGATAAACGACTAGAGAGCGGGATGGGACGATAAACGGCTAGAGAGCGGGATGGGACGTTAAACGGCTAGAGAGCGGGATGGGACGATAACTAGAGAGCGGGATGGGACGATAAACGACTAGAGAGCGGGATGGGACGATAAACGACTAGAGAGCGGGATGGGACGTTAATCGCTGTTTGGGGCTAATTGTCTGATCCTATGAGGCATTATTTTCAAATGCTTGTAGTCAGAGCTTAGGATTAATTTCACTTATCATTACCTGTCCCCCTCTCTTTGAAAATCTGTTTTTATTCGCTTATTTGCAAAAAATAAACAAGTTTTTGGTGAAAATGAATAAATGTTTGGATAGAAAGTATGAAAATGAATAAATAAAAACTTGCATCTTCATAACTAATTTTCATTTGGGGGTTGAAAGCAAAACCTGTTTTTACAGCTTTTGGTTAAAATTTTGCCCTTTGGATCTAGATCCGTGGATCCGCATACTAATACGGATTAGAATCCTGAACACTGCTTGTGGAATAAACTGGTAGTTACCTGTGGTATTACTGTTAGTCCCACTGTGACCCCTGCTATAGCATCAGATATGCACTGAAAATTGAACAATCAAAAATACTTTTAACCCTATAAAGGCTGAAGGCCTGGGGTCTGAATCTATGTTAAGCTGGGGGGGGGGGACGACACACACCTCCCCCTAGAAAAAGCCCTTATTTTATGCATAG
Organism: Eurytemora carolleeae; assembly: GCF_000591075.1. Classification (NCBI taxonomy): domain Eukaryota; kingdom Metazoa; phylum Arthropoda; class Copepoda; order Calanoida; family Temoridae; genus Eurytemora; species Eurytemora carolleeae. The sequence continues at coordinate 31,654 of NW_019397337.1, forward strand.
GATTGAAATGCATGTTAATGGCCCAATTTTTCAAGGTCAGCTCATTGAAAAAAAAATAGACCGATAACTTTAAAAATTTGGGTGCTAGGGAAGGGTTAACAAAAAATACCAAAATATGGAGAAAAAAATGTAAATAATATATTTTGTTAAAAACAAGTATCAAGTGTGAAACATGTTTCAAGGGTTTTTCAAAAATATAGTTTCAGGCCTTCAGTCTCAAAAAAGTTCTGGGCTATTTTAGTTTTTTTCTCTAGACCAAACGTTTTACCGCCTTGTACCCTTTCCTATGCATTAGAAAAAAGGTTTTTTTACAAAAAAAGACCCTCTAAATTTCTATTAATTAATAAGGTGTCAAATCTTCACAGTGCCCTAGGACAAAATACTAGAGAGGGGGGGGGGGCGTTTCTGTTCAGTTAATAGTCATCAAATAGGCATCATCAAAGCATCGAGAGCAGAAACATCCGGAGGCCAACTATTTCGGCGTTTTAAGTGCATTGTATACAAAACGAATAAAAAATATTATGAACTTTTAACTATATACGAATGCGTCAAAAAATAATCGAAGACAATAGGTTGTAATATCTGATCGAATGATTTGCTTGAAATTAATTTTTAATTAGAATCCGAAATATATGTACTACAACTTTCTGAATTTGTATGGACGCTACGTTCTTCAGTATAAGACGTATTTAACAATTTTCTCCTTTTAGACGCTACAGATAGAAGTAAGATTAGTAACGATCAAAAGCGATTATTTTTCACCGTAAGACTATACCCCCTTTCATTTTTCATTCAACGCTCTTACATAGTCTAAATGATTAACTTGTTTATTTGTCCTAGACTTCCGCAAGTCTAAAAAATGTCACTCTAATAAGCAAGTCCAAGATTTCAATGGATTAGACGTTTTTTTAGTATAATTGGTAAGTATTTGAGAAAAAAAGAAATTGCATGAAATGGTTTCATTTACTTACATCGCCGAGTGTGTATGTTTTCAACCAGGTCAGAATAGGAATACGTTTCTTTACGGATTTGAGAAACCGAGGAAAAATATGTTCCATTTCGCCAGAATCAACTGAAAATAGAATAAGGTTTTTAAAAATCAAAATATTCTACAGGATGACCCAAATTAATTATTGGAGTTAAGAGTATAACTTCAAAATCGTTTTTGATTTCTAGTAGCTGAAAAATGACAACGAGTGTTTCAAAATAAATAATAACGTCTTCTGAGCTTTTGAAAATGTGTAAAAAAGTGAGATTTATCAAACATTTGAAAAGTTTCGTTGTTATATTAAAAATTAGAATCCGGACGGATTTCTTCAAATCTCCGTCCAACTTGAAGGTGCATCAACACAAATTTCCGGGTCTGTCCTAGAAAAGATGTTTGGAACCCCCCCCCCCCCCCCGATCCCTTCCTTCCTCCTATCAATTTTGTACATCACCGTTTAAATTTATCAGCAATATTATTATATTTCTTTTTTTTATTTTCGGGTCAGGTTATGTTAAGACACTTTCTGGGCCAAGCACTGTGGCTAGGAAAGGCTAGGGGGCCGAGCGCTGCGGCTACGACAGGCTATGGAGCCACATGACCAATTATATCGACATACGTGTTACATATGAGATCCATGTACATAAATTGCTAGGAGGGGGGGGGGTCCGAAAATCGTTATCCAGGAAATTACTCAAATTTTAAGCAACATTTATATTATTTATTTTTCATTATTTTGGGGTTTAGACAATTTAAGACAATTTCTGGGCCGAGCGCCGCGGCTTGGACCGCCTAGGCGGCTGGGCGCTCCGGCCCGAGGGGAGGGGGTCCAAAAATGTCGTATTTAAGAAAAATTACCGAACTTTATATTTATTGCGACCTTACACTTTTTCACTTTTCAGAGTAAAAACAAAACACTGAAATACAGACAATAAAATACGGTTTAATCAACAGGTGAGTTTAGAAGATTCAAATTCAACACTTAGTTTTAAAGCCTAAAGGTTAGAATCGATATTCCATTTTAATTTTCTAAATTCTTATTAATGGTTTAAATTGTACGACGTACGTACATGTGTTCAGAATGTTTTCAATGAACTGCAGAGTACAAAACAATGTTTTCAATTCAAATCATCTTAGCACTTTTGCGCAATACACAACGCGTGTGCTGTCTTTGAAATACTTATGCATTTAGAATTATAGGGCTGGACGTGACTAGTGATGGGTTATTAGTAATTTATACACAATTTTTGGAAACCCCGGCCCCCGGGACCCCCCTCCTATCAATTTCATGTATACCATGGTTATTATTGGTCATAGCCGCAGCGCCAGCCCCACCCCCCCAGTAAACTGTCCTAGCCGCGGCGCTCGGTCCTCTAGCCTGTCCTAGCTGCAGCGCTCGGCCCCTAGCCCGTCCTAGGCACAGCTTTCGGAATTTTTCAGCAAATTTATTATTATTTATTTTTTTGTTATTTAGGGTTAGGTTAGGTTAAGGAAAGGCCGAGCGCTGCGGCTAGGATGGGCTAGGGGGCCGAGCGCTGCGGCCACGGGTTAGGTTAAGTTAAGGCACTTCCTGTCAGACCCATGTACAAAATTGATAGGAGGGGGGGGGGTCCAAAAATCGTATACTAGGAAATTACCCCCTTATAGCAATCAGTGCGACGTCGAACGACAAGTTCTGTTAGGTCGAGATAGGTCGGGTTAGGTTAAGTATTACGTCAGATTACCAAACTGGTCTGAACATGACCAGACCCTCTTGGTCAGGTTTTATCATGGGTTAGATCGGGTTACCTTTAACTGTTCTCATATACTGGTCTTAACCTGACCAATCCACTGAGGTCGGATTTGGTTGAGATTGGTTGAGAATTACATCAGGATAACAAACTAATCGGAACATGACCAGTCATTGCCCCTAGGTCGGGTTGTGTAAGTTTAAGTCGGGTTTGGTTGGGTTACCTAACTGGTTTCATATTGGTCTTAAACTGACCAGTCCTTTAAGGTTGGATTTGAACAAGATTGGTCAGAGTAGTCAGAATACCTTACTGGTTAGAACAGACCAGTCCCCCAAGGTCCGGTTGGGTCAGGTTAGGTTGGGTTAGGTCAGGTTACCTAACTTATTTCATACTGGTCTTAACCTGACCGGTCCAATCAGGTCGGATTTGGTCTGGATTGGTCAGGTCATGTTGGAATACCGTACTGGTCAGAACATGACCAATACCCTTAGGTTTGGTTAGGTTGTGTGAGGTTGGGTTAGGTCGGGTTATCTATAAACTGGTCTCATACTGGTCTTAATCTGACCTGGCCACTAAGGTTGGAATTGGTCAGAATTGGTCAGGTTAGGTTGGATTACCTGACTGGTCATAAAATTACAAGACTCCTTATAGGTCAGTTTAGGCCAGGTTAGGTCAGATTAGGTATATGATATATAACATGATATATTGACAGCTATTCTGTTATTTGTCTAAAAATGGGAGTAAATGTTGGACGAGGGGGGGAGTATAGAAGTCCTTAATCAGTAATCACCGCCACCCAAACGTTTTTTGTGGCATGCACACTCCTCAATTTTTAATTTCCACCACCTTAATTTGTAATCACTGTAAAATCTTGCTTTCTGAAATTTTAATTTAATGCATTTTTAACACAATTTTCGACATCTATCGGGGTTTCATTTTTAATTTGTTTTCAGATTGGTTTGGTAAACAAAAACTGAGAAAAAAAGGTATAGTTTATTTTAGCTAAATTTTAGATACAATTCTCTTATCTAATGACTGCATTTCATAATTGGAAGTAAGGTACTAAAAGGTCGGGCTGCCTGTTTACTAAAAATTTCCTCACCCTGCCCAAAGTAATATCTATCTCCATTTAAAAGATATTTTCAAAAAAGCTTTACAGTGTTTAGATTTTTGTATTCCGCTACTTGAGTTCAACATCTACAACAAAACTTATTACATCCATAGAAAGAACAAAGAATTTAGAAAAATCAGTCTCATCGCGCCCACTAGTGAAAATGAAGTATTAAGTTCACTAATTGTTTCTAGTGCTTTATTGCTAATTGAGGAGCGTGCGTGCACATGTGGCATGTTTATAGATTTGTTTTCGAGACTGAGGAGCAATAATTAGAAAGCTTTAAGAATCATGTACACCATAGGACTGTTAACAGAAGTCAATATGGTATTATTTCTAAGAAATAAACGATTTAATGTTACCATATTTTTGTCTGATTACCATTGAGGTGGTGGATATTACCAATTAAGAGGAGCGCACATACCGCAAAACATGATTGATTGGTGGTGATTACCAATTTAGGACTTCTGCACCCCCCCCCCCTGGTTGGACTTCAGAATTTAAATGTCCAATTTACGTGAAACACAGCTTTTTTGTGCAGTTTTTACTTTATACTTAGAACAGCATCAACTTCATACAAGGCTGTCGTCTTCCTATTCCACAGTTTATGAGTCCTAATGTATAGTAAAATATTTGATAAGAACAAGAATCCAATTGACTGAATAGCAAATTAGAGATCTGACATTTATGCTGACATTCTAGGTGTTAGATTTTGCGGCTGCATTCAAAAACGGTTTTCATAAACATTGTAAAAAATATAACCTGGGTTCAATCTTGGTAGACTTTTCTCTTTCTCATTTTCTTCCTCCTTTTCTTTCCCATATTTTCCCTTATCAATTGATCCATTAAACACCACTTCCACTTTGTCCTTCTCCTCTTTTACAGATAACAAAAAGGAAATGAATTTTTGCAACAAACTAAACATTATAATCCCTATATCTGTTTAACCCGATGTTGTAGATCTTTGATATTTCAAACTATGAATTCTGTTAGACCAAATAGCCTAAGTTTGAAATATCAAAGGTTTACACCATCAGGTTTCAAAGAAATAGGAATAACCAATTTGAGTTTGTGGCAAAAACTCAATTCCTTTAAATACAATTACAAAATTTAAAACTTACACAAAATCAATCAAATTTTACTTAAAATTATTTTGAAAAATAGAAAAATTGGTGTATTATAGCCTCGAATAGAAAAAAGAAAATGATAGTTTCAAATATGTGATGCAATCAGAGATGGGCAATAGCCAGATTCGTTTTAAACAAACTTTTAATGCTATTAGATTTTAAAAGGGTTTACGACAATATGAGAAGCTTCCAACATTTAAAAATTTTATTCTATAGAAGTTTGCTATTTTCAAACATGCAAATTTAATACCCTATACGAAATTTAAGTTAAAAAAGAACCCCATAACGATAGTTTTTTTTGGGATCGGTTTTTTTTATGACTAAATAATCAAAATTAGCAATTATTTACCTGCTATGCATGAATATGATCCTAGGCTTGTTTTCATCTGTATTGTTTGGTCTACACCTATACAAGAACTATATTGTTTGGTCTACACCTATACAAGAACTATATTGTTTGGTCTACACCTATACAAGAACTATATTGTTTGGTCTACACCTATACAAGAACTATATTGTTTGGTCTACACCTATACAAGAACTATATTGTTTGGTCTACACCTATACAAGAACTATATTGTTTGGTCTACACCTATACAAGAACTATATTGTTTGGTCTACACCTATACAAGAACTATATTGTTTGGTCTACACCTATACAAGAACTATATTGTTTGGTCTACACCTATACAAGAACTATATTGTTTGGTCTACACCTATACAAGAACTATATTGTTTGGTCTACACCTATACAAGAACTATATTGTTTGGTCTACACCTATACAAGAACTATATTGTNTTGAATGTGACCTTTTAGGAATTTAGATATTAAATATTCTAAACAAAGTTCTAAACATGTAACCGTAAAATGCCCACAAACCCTTTCTCCCGTAATTTTACTATTCATAAATTCTTGTACCTTGAATTCACGTTTTCACTTCAAATAAGGTTCAATTGCTAACTGGTTAAATCTGGATATAAGTTTCCCATTAATTACACTAACTGAAGCCAACATAATAAAAACGTTTGTGCAGTCTACCGTATAATAAGTTAAAGAACATATAGTTGTACTGTGTACCAAGCTTCGGATCTATATAAAGAAAATAAACTTAATATATGATCTTTTTTTCCCAAAAATTTTAATTTTAAATCATCCCTTCCTCTTGGCTCAACCTCAAAGTACAAATATAGTAAAAATAATCATGCATAATATTTAACATCTGTTCTTGCCAGTCAATATTTAAAAATATATTTTTATTTAGTTAAAGAATGATTTAAAAGTAATCCTCCATTTTAAGGGTTCACAACTATGACCTTTAAATTCATAGAGAAAAAATGATACAGATTTTCTTGTTGTTTTTTTTAATCATAATTACGATACTTTTCAATTTTGGGGTTTTCTGTAGAAGTAACTTGCATGGGTTTATTCAGTTACAGTGTATTAGAAACAATGAAAGAAATTATCAAAATTTTATCATTTTAGGCCTGAATGAAGTATATTTATGACTGCTGAAGTGACCGTAGCCGTAATATCTAGTCACTCGGATTTAACGGTTCGGCAGGGGTGGATACAGGATTTAAGTGAGGGGGGGGGGCAAGATTTTTTAGGAACAAACAAATTCATAATTAGGAACAAAAAAGGCTCAAAAAGAGTCAAAATTAATGACTAAAGACTAAAAAACTAGATTTTTAACTTTTCACACATTATAGTTTATTAAGACAGATATTTTTCCTGTTTTGCACTAGGGGTTCTTTCCCTTAAGCATGGTATTAAGAAGCTATTCTGAAAATAAGAACAAAAAATTCCAAATTCAGGGGGGGGGCGAATTTTCCCCCGCCCCCCCCCTGTATCCGCCCCTGCGGTTCGGTCCTTCGCAGAATTTTGACTTTCCATCATTATTAGACCGACGAAACATAATTTTTTCTCCTTTTTTATTTTATACTTTTTGTTTGATTTGGTATGCGTTTTAAACGAAAAAGTATTTAAAGACATCTCCGTCAGTTTCAAGATTTTTGAATTATAGACCAACACGTTATTGAATCCAAATAGAAGAAATGTATCGCGCTCTGGTTAGTCCAGGGTCAAATAACCCAATTCTTTATAGAGGGGAGTTTTTTATTTACTGCGTGTACTCTTTAACCCTTTGATTGATCAAGAATGTCGGAGATACAGGGTGTCCGACGAAACATGACAATAGGAAGCACCTATACAAGAACTATATTGTTTGGTCTACACCTATACAAGAACTGTATTGTTTGGTCTACACTTATACAAGAACTATATTGTTTGGTCTACACCTATACAAGAACTATATTGTTTGGTCTACACCTATACTAGAACTATATTGTTTGGTCTACACCTATACAAGAACTATATTGTTTGGTCTACACCTTTACAAGAACTATATTATTTGGTTTACAGTCTACACCTATCCAAGATCTTCTAATAACTAGGTAGATTATTTAGAACATATGTTCAATCATGCAGAATCCGTCATGCGCGCATTATTCTAGGGTTTTGAAGGTACAGAGGGCAAATTTGCTGAGATTAGAGCAAATGCTGATTCAGAAGTGTACACATCTTTAGTACTGCAGTGTACTGTCTCTGGGCGCTAATGTAAACATAAGAAGAATGTCGAAGCCTGACATGGGATCCATCATTCACATAAAAATCAATGAAATATTCTGGTCATAGGAAACTATTATGTGAATTATCAAAATTTTCAAAATTTAATGCTTTTAACCTCCTCGGATACTAAACGAACACTGATGCATCTATTATTGTTTACAAATTCCGCCCAGAGAGAAATGGTTTCAATATGTACACAGAGTATACACAACCGCAATTGACTTTCCTTGCCTTACATTCTTGCGTTTTCCCTTCAATTCAAACACTATTAGAGAGATAAAGACACAGGATTCTCTGGGCTCGATGATCAGTCAAAGGTCATGCAAGCATCATACATAGCCATCTTTCCGTGGATGGTCACTTAGAAATACGACAAGTTACAAACTCATTAAAACATGAAAACACAACCATAGAGAAATTTTCAAATATTGTATAAAATATATTTGTTTACCTAAACACTACAACAACATGGATACTTCTTCCTTTTTAAATTCATAGTTGTCAAGTGTCGGACACCATTTTATGCTAATTTCTGAAAGAAAAGTTAGATATAGATAAATATATATAGATGTGGATGGTGTACTTTTCGACCTACGAAAATCCGCCCTACTCCACTTTTGACCTATGCCAAATCCTCTATACTACACATCCGACCTACTAGCAGGTGGTTTTACAGCTGCTATAAAGACTTGTGGCCGCAATTCCCGGCCTCCTAGCCTGTCCTTGCCGCGGCGCTTGGCCCCCTAGCCAGTCCTAGCTGCCTTGCTCGGCCCAGAAATTGACTTAATCTAACCCTCAAATAATACAAGATTAACATCTGGCGAAGGTCCGATATTGTAGTAGATCTGAAAGTTAGTAGGTCAGAAGTTTAGTAGGGGGGATGTTGCGTTTGGACGATGTAACATTACCACAGATGTATGTGGACATGCAAATTAAAAGCATATTAAAAAAAAATAACTGAATTGCATTTTAAATAATTTATTTTAGAAATTTTACAGGATTTCTTATGTAAAGGTTCTAGGGGGTAAAAAGACTTGATATCCTTGTGCGTAAGATGACAATTAAAAGAGTTATGAAGGAAGCAAAGTCTGACAGCAATTCCACAAAGAATGACCGTCTGATTGTATTAAACATTATTTATTTAATAGTTTTAACTAGTGTCGTATACAAATAGCTAATTTTTTGATTTTTTTACTGCATCTCATTTTTCTGAAATATCTTTATTAATTTAAAGAAATATTTTTAGATTAGAATCAAGAAACAAAATCTTTGCTATAAATTTTTAATTGTGCAGTGAACGTTTCAAGAAAGCCAATCAAAATCAATATTTTGAATTTGTTAAATCTATCCAATGATTAATGTCTTCAATTACATAAAAATATATCTATGTACTTTTTAATGTATTTAAAAAAAATAAAAATTTTATTTTGAATTACAGGAATCACAGGACAAAATTTGTGTAGAAACCCTGCGCAATATGCCTACATTAGTTATATATCAAAATGAGGTAAAAATGATAAAAAAACAAAAAAATAAAATAAAAATATATTTATATTATAATATATGCATATATAATATGTATATAAATAAAGTAACTAAAACTTGATCTAACTACCAGGGTTAGGTAAACTTAATAAGGTAAAATTTAACAATTTGAAAATTTTCAACACTTAATTCGTGTTTAGAATATTTCTGTGATCGTTAATATTTTTTCGAAAAAAATAATAATCGCTCTAAATTACGTATTATGCTTATATCTAATCATTATTATTTCTGTCAATACACTAAAACAAGTAAATATTTTATAATTATTAAAGCGCCATTTTGTTCACTCAAAAATGCTTTCAAAATGCATTTGTTTGCCACGATCTCGTCGAAAATCATTTAATTGGGCATTTTGACACTTTTTTTAGGTGTAAAGTCGTGGATTGAAAAAAAAGTAAAACTTAAAATGGTTTCCTAGATATTTAAAAATACATCTGTAATACAACATTTATGTACGTAACAAATAATATCTGGATGTAATAATGAGTACTTATTATGAATCCTGACAGATATGCCTGAACTCTGAAGGAGGCCCTCAGGAGGTCTTCAGGAGGTCCTCAGGGGGTCTTCAGGAGGTCTTCAGGAGGTCTGACTTGAATCTTCTTGCTCCCTCCTAAGGAGCTTTTCAAAATTTGCGAAGTAGTTTTGCATGAGGTTTGTTATATATCTGAAGGAGTTCTCCTTGCTATAGGAGGTCTCCAGAAAATCTGCCAAAGTTAGCGTGATGTCAGCGTGTTTTCAGGTTATTGTTATGAGATCTTTTAAAGTCCATTAGTATCTGGACCCATCTCTTCATCTACTAAAGGTGAGAAGGAAGGTAGACCTGGAGTAATGGTTTGGGATCGAGTCTCATCGATCAATTCACTCTCTTTATAGATCACCCTAAAGTACATATTTAATGATTCATTCCTTAAAACCAAATAGATTCTAGTACAATAGATTGCAACGTAAAATTTGTACACTCTTAGTAAAGCTGTATGCTGACGTCACAAGTGTCAATTCAGTTTTTGTGTCCGACAAAATTATTAATAATAGTGATAGTTTTATAATAAAGTGCTTATCTTACAGTAAAATAATTGGGATTAAGTGTCTTGTTTGTTTTCTGTGTGTACACTTTTTTATTTAATCTTGGAAATCTTGTCAACTAATGGGAGAAAATTTCGTTTTTCTTGTTATATTTGACACTTATGACGTCGTGTATAATTGGTTCATTTCTCTGATGCCCCCTAATGTACTTGATAATCTATTTACTTGAAACAATACCATTAGAATGTTAAATATAATAATTCCAATAAAATGACTGATTATAGTATTTGTTGTTTGTTTAAGAGACCGAAAAAGAAATGTTTAAAAGATAAAAGTTTAAACTATTTCAACTTGTTCTTGACCTTTTCAGCATATTTCAGTATAAATGTCACAAACTTTGTAGTTTGTAATCAAACACTAAAAGTATGCTGAGAGCCTCAAGATTATTTAAATATATAAAATTGTTAAAATCCGGTTTAAAAGAGCATTTGTTGCTTATTAAAAACTCCACAACAATTATTAATGTCTGCATTAATAATGAAAACAAAAATCAGTTTTTTTCCCACAAAATCTTAGACAGTTATAGTCGATTAAAAATATGTAATTACCTGAAATGATCCTTGGCGATAACTCGTAGGGTATGGGCAGCACTAGGAGATGGATTGAGCCAATAGATTTCAGTATTTCTAAGCAAACAAAAAAATAGTATTTTTCATAATTTTTTAAACTAAAAAAAGTAAGCAAACTGATAAAAAATTTCGTTTAAATGAATAAAAAAGATGAGGGGGGGGGGTTTGCAAGCTGAGAGCCGTTTTTTCATTTTCCTCCCCAATAATAAAGCTCTTTGCTAAACATTTTTTTAGGGAACTCATGGTTTTTTTCAAAATTCAAAATTTTCTTTTCTTTTAAACTTCAAATTTTTATTTCAAGTGTTCTTAAAATTCCACGGGCAAGGCCAGGCACTTGAGCCAGGTAGATATATTTTACCTCTTGCCCATATCCGCTATCATTGCATGAAATCCTTCTGCTGCCGTGAAATCAACGTTATTTATTTTGCTGCAGTCAATAACAACAGGTATTTCGGGACCAGCCTGACAATAACATATTTCTATTAAAGGGACTGTAGGCATAATTCTAAATGATCTCCATTAAAAGATATCAATAAGATAGTATGTACTGTGGAAGATACAGTTTAAAAACCAAAATTAAAAAGAAACCTGTTTACGTATAGAGCTAGGTGAATTTCTCATTTATTCTTGATCAGACAATGTGAATTTGGCATGCTTCTTAATATAGAATAGAGCAAAGTTATAACGCAAGGAAAGTTACGTATACTCTGCGTACAGTTTGAAACCAGTTCTCTCTGGGCGGAATTTGTAAACAATAGATGCATCAGTGTTCGTCAAGTATCCGAGGAGGTTAAAAGCATTAAATTTTGATAATTTTGATAATTCATATAATAGTTTCCTATGACCAGAATATTTCATTGATTTTTTATCTGAAAGATGGATCCCATGCCAGGCTTCGACATCCGTCTTGTGTTTAAATTACCGATCAGAGACAATACACTGCAGTACAAAAGATACGTACACCTCTGAATTAATTTCCTTGCATTATAACCTTGGAATAGAGGGTCTCTTGAAAGTCCCTTCAACGGAATGCACAGTTTTGCAATGTGCGAAAATAAAACTTAAATGACGGTATTTGCGAGAATATTTTAATCACATATTTTCTGACACATGTCAACTCTGTGATTTGTTTACATAAATCATAATTATACAGGGTGTCCCAAACAAATTTTGCAGTAGGAGTATACTGTTACAACAAAGTTGTTTGTGGGATGTCCTATATAATTCCTATCTTGGGCATTTTAATACCTGTTTCAGAGCTGCCTTGTTTATCAGGTTCCTGACATAGGTCACAGATGGGAATATAATCCCCTGATCAGGACATATATACAGATATTCTTGATCCACTCCCTCAATCTAAATATATAATCCCTTTATATAATCCCCTAATCAGGACAGATATACGGATATTCCTGATCCACTCCCTCAATCTAAACATATAAACCCTTGGTCTAAATATACAATCCCTTTATTTATATAATCACTTGATCAAGACATATATACAAATATTCCTGATCCACTCCCCCAATCTAAATATACAATCCCTTCACTTATAAATAATCCATTATATAATCCCTTGTCTATTTGTATAATCCCTTGATCTAAATACATATTCCCTTGATCTATGAATTTACAATCCCTTCATCTAAATACTATCCCTTGATCTAAACATATAGTCCTAATTCCTTGCTCTAAATACATGTTCCCGTGATCTTTAAATATATTATCTCTTGATCTAAATATATATTCCCTCGATCTAAATATACAATCCCTTGCTCTAAATGTAATCCCTTGATCTAAATATATAATTCCTTGATCTAAATATAAAATCCCTTGTTCTAAATATGATCCCTTGATATCAATATATAATCCCTTGATCTAAATATAATCCCTTGATCTATGAATATACAATCCATTGATTTAAATATAATCCCTTGATCTAAATATATAATTCCTTGATCTAAATATAAAATCCCTTGATCTAAATATAATTCCTTGATATAAATATATAATCCCTTGATCTAAATGTAATCCATTGATCTAAATATATAATCCGTTGATCTAAATATATAACCCCTTGATCTAAATATATAACCCCCTGATCAGGAAAATATTTTAACATTCTTTATGATATTGATTTAGACAGTTTAAATTATTTTAGTTTAAGTTTTTCTTAAGTCGTTTTTTACCTTTCTCATGTTGACAGCAATCTTTGGTCTTGCAGCAGCGTAAATTAGGAAGAGCATCTAAACAATTAAAGGTTATAGCAACTAAACAATAAAAGGTAATAGCAACTAAACCATTAAATGTAATAGCATCTAAACCATTAAAGGTAATAGCATCTAAACCATGAAAGGTAATAGCATCTAAACAATAAAAGGTAACAGCATCTAAACAATAAAACTAAACCATTAAAGGTAATAGCAACTAAACCATTAAAGGTAATAGCAACTAACCATTAAAGGTAATAGCATCTAAACAATGAAAGGTTAAAGCAACTAAACCATTAAAGGTAATAGCAACTAAACCATTAAAGGTAATAGCAATTAAACCATTAAAGGTAATAGCAACTAAACCATTAAAGGTAATAGCAACTAACCATTAAAGGTAATATCATCTAAACAATTAAAGGTTAAAGCAACTAAACCATTAAGGTAAAAGCATCTAAGCGATTAAAGGTAATAGCAACTAAGCCATTAAACGTCAAAGCATCTAAACAATTATAGGTAATAGCAACTAAACCATTAAAGGTTAAAAACATCTAAATAATTAAAGGTAATAGAAACTAAACCATTAAGGTAAAAGCATCTAAGCGATTAAAGGTTATAGCAACTAAACTATTAAAGGTAATATCAAATAAACCATTATAGGTTATAGCAACTAAAACAATTAAAGGTTATAGCAACTAAACCATTAAAGGTTATAGCAACTAAACCATTAAAGGTTATAGCAACTAAACCATTAAAGGTAATAGCATCTAAACAATTAAAGGTAATAGCATCTATAAATTAAAGATCAAGTAACTAAACAATTAAAGGTAAAGCATCTAAATAATTAAAGGAAAAGTATCTAAACAATCAAAGGTAAAGCATCTATTAATTAATTTGAAATTTTTCTGATATTGCGGTTTGCGATCATAAAGCTTGAAAACTGGAGTACAGAATGGAGATACTGCCGGGTCAGAACAATAAAATTTAGATTGGCGCGGCCAAGATTGTAATGCATGTAAAGTTAATTGCTGTCGCGTATACGCGTCTGCGTACATATTGAAACCAGTTCTCTTTGGGCGGAATTTGTAAACAAGAATAGATGCATCAGTGTTCGTTTAGTATCTGAGGAGGTTAAAGCATTAAATTTTGATAATTTTGATAATTCACATAATACCAGAAGACCAGAATATTTCATTGATTTTTTACGTGAAAGATGGATTCCATGTCAGGCTTCGACATCCGTCTTTTGTTTACATTAGCGCCCAGAGACAGTACACTGCAGTACAAAAGATGTGTCCACTTCTGAAATAACTTTCCTTGCATACATCCTTGGACGCGGCATGCCTGACTTGTACCTGTACAACTACGCCAGCAAGGATTCCAAACTCAAGTTCATAGAGTACACACACAAAGAAGCAGACGAAAGCAGGTAGAAGATCAATTTCTAAAAAAAGATAAAAAATTATATTGTCTTGAGTAGACAAAGTTTATCAATTTTAAAACAAACTGGTATTTTCTTTTTGGATAATGCACAATCCACATTGTTTTATTTTACCTCTCTTTATCTAAATATTTAAGTTACATTGTGACTATCTTTTACATCTTTTGCAACACCTGTACATGTTTCCTGTAACTTTACTATGACATGTTTATTTGCAAACTCCTCGCTAAGTTAGATTAATCTTAAATCTCTGTACGTGTTTAATCGTAACTCGACCTGTACATGTTCAATCGTAAATCTTTGTACATATTTAATCGCAACTTTTGTACATGTTTAATCGTAACTCGATCTGTACATGTTCAATCGTAAATCTTTGTACATATTTAATCGCAACTCTCTGTACATGTTCAATCGTAAATCTTTGTACATATTTAATCATAACTCGATCTGTACATGTTCAATTGTAAATCTTTGTACATATTTAATCGCAACTCTCTGTACATGTTTAATCATAACTCTCTATTCATGTTTACTCATAGATAACTCTCTGTACATGCTCAAATGTAACTCCGGCCATATACAAGTTATGTTATTGTAATCGAATCTATCTGAACATGTTTAATCTTAACTCTATATACATTAACTCCAAGTTATACAAGTTATATTGTAGCAATCTGTACACTGTACACCGTATAGGGTTGCAAAATCTGTACACTGTACACCGTATTGGGTTGCAAAATCTGTACACTGTACACCGTATTGAGTTGCAAAATCTGTACACTGTACACCGTATTGGGTTGAAAAATACTTACTTTTACTTCTCCACATCGGCATTACAAGATGATATTCCACACTGAAAATGACAGCAGTAATGATAACAGCAGCAAGGGTGGCCTAAATTTTAGAATAAAAAACATGGAATATCTACTTCTATGATGAGTCAATGCATCCGTTTAAAAACTAAAAACTGAAAAAAAAATCACAGGAAAAAATCATTAGAATTAAAAATGAAATTGCAGTATATGGAATAAAGTTTTAGCATATGGAATAAAATTAAACCTTAGGAAGAAAGCACAGAAAAGGATAAAAAAGTTCCATGTGGATGAACACGTATCTTTAAATTGGATAAAAGAACAATATCGGATGAAAAAAGTACCTTAGGGATGAAAAAGTACTTTAGAAATGAAAAATTACATAAAGGGATGAAAGGACAGTATGAAAATGTTTCTTAATGATGATAAAGTATCTTATAAATGATAAAGTATCTTATAAATGATAAAGTATCTTATAAATGATAAAGTATCTTTTAAGTGAAAAAAGTATCATGAGGATGAAAAAGTATCTTGAGGATGAAAACGTTTCACGAGGATGAAAAAGTACCTTATGAGGATGAAAAAGTAATAAAGGAATAAAACAGTATCTTAAGGATGAAAATGTACCTTCGGGATGAAAGCACAGTATGGGATGAGAACTCCAAGGCAAAGGATGACAAGGCCTCCAGTAAACAACCCAGATAAGGGACTTTTCACTCCGCTAGCAGCGTTTACAGCAGTTCGACTAAACAAGGATCAGATATAAAACATGCTATTTATTAACAGATTAACATAAAAGTTAAGTAAATGTAAAAAATTATATAATAATAATAATAGGAAGATTTTAGGCACTTTCCCAAAGGTGCAATTTCCCAAGTCTGTCGGTAGCCGCAATGATCGACCCCATAGCTGCAGCGCTCGGCCTCCTAGCCCATCCTAGTTGCAGCTCTCCCCCCCCCCCCATTGCAAGCCAATTGGAATATTAATAGAAAAAAAGAGAAATATTTAATCTAGGATCAACTAGTTGCACCAGCACTTCTTCTTCCTCCTTCAATAAAATCCCAACTTAGTGCTGTTACAAACCCATAACAGCAAACACTAGTAAACCATGGTTAAGAAGCGCCCTAAATGTTTACCTGAAAGATCCTGTGGTGGGCATAGATCGGACAAAAGATCCAAAGATATTACAAAATCCAAGGGCAACCATCTCCTGGCTAGCATCTACAGGTTTACCGCCAGCTAGAATATAATTATATTATAGAAACCTAGACCTTCTCCTGGCTAGCATCTACAGGTTTACCACCAGCTTGAATACAATTATATTATAGAAACCTAGACCATCTCCTGGCTAGCATCTACAGGTTTACCACCAGCTAGAATACAATTATATTATAGAAACGTAGACCATCTCCTGGCTAGCATCTACAGGTTTACCACCAGCTAGAATATAATTATATAATAGAAACCTGAAAAATCTCTTAAGTGGAAAATGAGTGAGAAATAAAACCCCATTTTAAGAATTGAAAGTTGAAATGAAATGCTTTGCCATTAAAAAACGTTCTGTTCTATAATTGTAAACATTCGGTTGTACGAAAATTGCATAATAAATTTTAGTGAAAAAAAGTTGAATACAAAATTTCGATGAATTATTAATTACGAATGAATTACTTTGACACAAATAAGATAAAAAGTTGTAACGTTATCTATGAAACAATTTCCATTTTTATAATTCAAAACATCAAAAGTCAATTTGTTTACAATAAAGTGCATCAAAAGTAACAGAGATACAAGGTTTTTCTGCTGGGGGGGGGGGGGGTTTATTTTTAATATTTCACAAAAATAAATTTTTTTATTTTACGACCAGATGAATATTGTTTTAAAAGGTTAAGCAAATATTTAGTTTCCATGTTTTGACAAATATTAAGATTAAGAACTTCATATTGTCCTATCAAATATTTATATGTATTTTATAATGTAAATATATAGTTTTAGCCTTTAACTGTTGCTTCTCAGTCGCCATTTTTCATCGTACTCTTGAAAGAACACAAATTTCGCTGATTTTTTTTTCTTTCCATTGATGGAAAAAAGTTATTTTTTCAGGCAAAATTTTGCAACTCTGAGCATCCATTGACCTTCCATTGAGCCATGAATATTTCCACTAAAAAACTGGGACCTGGCTGGTTGAGCCGTTTTGACGTTTATCGGTTGCAAACAAACAGACAGACACAGACATATAAGAGAAATGAATATGAAAAGGAATTATAAATAGTTGATATAAAATGTTTACCAAAAGCTTTGGCAATTGCCACACTCTCCAGGATTGCAATAAGAGGAATTACAATGATTGCAGAGCCAAGAGTTTTTGTCATTTCCATAAAAGGGATTGTAGAATTATCTGAAAATAGAGAAAATTTAAGTTTTTTAAATACTAAATTGTGTAACATTTGTTTGTTTTAACAAAGCTTAAAATCGACATTTTACGTAATATCAAGAGTTTCATTAAATATTTTAACATCTTCATCTGATTTAATATAATAAAAGAGATAATTTTATAAATATTATAAGGTCGGTTTTAAAAAACAATCAAAAGTAAAAATTCCTATGTTTTGGATATTTACGACATCAGTCAAAGGTTTTAAATCTTTCGTCTTTTTACATTTTTAATGGGGAGTCACAAAAAACAAACATATAGTCCCTTCTCAGTGAGAGGATACAACTTACTTTCTACAGTGCTGAATGGAGGAGGAGTAAAGGGGGGAAGTCCGCTCTGTATATTTCCGGTAATAGTCCAGATACAGGTTTCATTTACTTCTACTTCCTGAATATATGGAATATATTTCCGGTAATTGTCAAGATACAAATTTTATTTACTTCTACTTCCTGAATATAAGGAATATATTTCCGGTAATTGTCCAGATACAGGTTTCATTNAATAATAATAATAATAATAATAATAATAATAATAATAATAATAATAATAATAATAATAATAATAATAATAATAATAATAATAATAATAATAATAATAATAATAATAATAATAATAATAATAATAATAATAATAATAATAATAATAATAATAATAATAATAATAATAATAATAATAATAATAATAATAATAATAATAATAATAATAATAATAATAATAATAATAATAATAATAATAATAATAATAATAATAATAATAATAATAATAATAATAATAATAATAATAATAATAATAATAATAATAATAATAATAATAATAATAATAATAATAATAATAATAATAATAATAATAATAATAATAATAATAAAAATAATAATAATAATAATAATAATAAAAGTAATAATAATAATAATAATAATAAATCCAATTTTACCTGGCAGTACAGAGGAACCAGACCCCCTTGCTGACAATATGCTAGAAATAAACAAAGAGATTAAGATTAAGATAGCGCTTTATCATTTTTCCAAGTGGTTTGAAAATTAATCAGGGGAAAGGAAAGATATTGCTTATTGAACCTAAACCCAAAAGCATTTCTTTTTTAACTGATGTAAGTTTTGAAGGAAAAACTGAAAGGGTTAATGAGTCGGGCCTACAGCTAGAACCGTTAAAGTTCTAATTGTGCAATCTGTAAACCCAGGAACAGTCTCTTTTCCAGGATGGAACGGTGTGTTTACCTGAACATTTATTGGTAATTTGTTGAAGAGAGTTTGCAGGCCTGGGTTGGGATTATCAGAGGTTTTAAACCAAGATGTCCGGTTCAAATACTAAATAATAATATTTAATATCAGAGGTTTTAAACCAAGATGTCCGGTTCAAAGACTAAATAATAATATTTAATATCAGAGGTTTTAAACCATGATGTCCGGTTCAAAGAATAAATAATAATATTTAATATCAGAGGTTTTAAACCAAGATGTCCGGTTCAAAGACTAAATAATAATATTTAAAATCAGAGGTTTTAAACCAAGATATCCGGTTCAAAGACTAAATAATAATATTTAATATCAGAGGTTTTAAACCATGATATCCGGTTCAAAGACTAAATACTAATATTTAATATCAGAGGTTTTAAACCAAGATGTCCGGTTCAAAGACTAAATAATAATATTTAATATCAGAGGTTTTAAACCATGATGTCCGGTTCAAAGACTAAATACTAATATTTAATATCAGAGGTTCTGATCCAAGATGTCCGTTTTCTTTGTATTGATATATACGACAACGACTTTAAGATTCAAAGAATTGCTCAACTTACCCTGAGAGAGAGAAGAACAATGGCGCACACTATTCCAAGAATCGCGTCCTGGTATCTGAGAAACCACAAAATTTATAATTTTTCCAAATAAAATTTCAAAATTCAAATAAATTCGAATAATATAACGCGAATTTAACAGTTCGGCCCTTTTCCAATTAGGCTGTGAATTGACAACAATTGGACCTACTAAACATAATTATTTGAAAAAACTCCGTAAATTCAGAAATTGTAGAATATAGACCAAAACTTAATTGAATTCACATTGAAGAAACCGTTTGCATCTTACCATGGTTAGTTTTGGATGTACAGTGTGTCCCACGAAACATGACAGTTGGTGAATAGTTTTGAATGTCTTCTTCCATACTGTATTAGATATTGAAGACTTTTTGCAGTTTATTTAGTTTAAAAAAAAACTTTACTCTAATATATTTTACTTAGATATCAATTTTACTATAATATGGATGCCATAAACAACTTGAAATATTATGGAAGAAGACATTTTAAACTATTCACAAACTGTCATGTTTCGAGGGACACCTTGCATATTGTTAAACAACTATAGAAAGAAAGGGTTCAATGGGTCTCTCTAAGTTTTAATAGTTTTATATTTTCAATTTCAAAGTTTCCTGGTTGTTTCTATATTCGTAAACACATCGATCCAAGGATCCACTATACCCAGGTGAGTGTGGGATTTGTGGTGACTATCTAAAAAGTAAAAAAATGTAAACATGCAGTACAGTTACAACATGTAGTACAGTTACAACATGTAGTACAGTTACAACATGCAGTACAGTTACAACATGTAGTACAGTTACAACATGCAGTACAGTTACAACATGTAGTACAGTTACAACATGTAGTACAGTTACAACAATAGTATAAAAGTTTGAAATATCAATGGTTTTACCATCAAGCTGCAAAGATATAGGTGTAACAAAAAATTCGAGTCTGTGACAAAGACTTAATTCCTTTATTCGGTTACATTTTTAGAAAATCAAAACATTTTTAGAAAATCAAAACATTTTTCTTCTTCTCACTAGCTCTTCAATATTATTTTCAAGATTTAAGATTTTATGGCTAACTTGCAGTTTAAATGACAATTTGCTATTTATTTTCACAGTGGACAATCTGCGGATCAGGGTTTCTGAAGAAATGCTCCCTAGCTCCCCTCTAAGCCCGATTGGGAGTCTTGATGACGCTTTTGATTAAAGAATCATTTCAAACATCGCTGACAGCCCCTTAATAAACAATTACCTATTTTAATTCCGAGCAAGGCTTTGACCTGCCCGGTAGCGATAGTTATAGCAGCTGCGCTGGTGAACCCAGCTATCACAGGTACAGAGATAAAATCAATCAAAAAACCTAAACATTTTTTTAAAAACTTATTAAAGACTAGGTTGTGAACCCAGTGTTGCCCAGGGTATTCAAGGTACTCCCGCCATGTACCCGCTCTTGGTTGTAATTTTTCCCATTTTTTCCCTTTAAAAGTGGTGGCAAATCGGTCAAATAGTTCCCATGAGTTATAATCGGACATACAAAAACATAAAACGGAGTTTACAACTATATCACGCTTAACTAAGCTGTCGTTGTAGACTGCAGTGATTTGCATTACTCTGACCGAAGAAATATAGTGGGGTTTAGTGGAGAGGGCAATATATGCCGAGTCCATTAGCGCCTGATCCAATCAGGGTTCAGTCAGGTGTTTGTTGTCTATTCTGAACCATTAGAAGTATCTCATTATCCAATTAGATATATGAATCCTTTAATATCGGCGTTATCAGTAAATGGATTAATAGTTACTTCTACTGAAACTATGGTGATACAGTTTTAATGATTTCAGTCATTGCAGGGTTTTGGCTTTCTAGAGGCTCGACTTCAGAATAAAAGGAATTGAGTCTTTACCACAAACTCGAATTTTCTAATCCCATATCTTTGCAAAATATTGGCATAAGCCTTTGGTATTTCAAACTTTGATAATTTAATGTAAGAGAATTTATAGTTTGAAATATCTAGGATCTACATTGGGTCAAAAAGATATTGGGATTTGAAAATCAGAGTTTGTGGCAAAGACTCAATTCCTTTAGCAAAACGCGGAGGACCAGGGTACATTTGAATTAGAACAGGACCGACCCCTTGTACACCAGCTAGGTTTCAACTTTGATGACGCGGCCAGACTTTTTACAGTACTCGGCCTATCATGGGCCAATTTGACCTACCCTATCAGAGCTGAAAACTTTAGAATGGGATATCCTTAATCCCGATCGGTTAATTAATCTGGAGATTAATAAAAAGAGGAGAACAAGCATTATTTAATCCGGAGATTAAGAAAAAGAAGAGATCAAGCATTAATCTCGATATCCACCATTCTAAAAATTCAGCTCAGGTTAGTTTGTTGTAAAAAGATTGTTTTTACCAATCTATATAACGAATAAGTGGGTCCGCACCAAACTATAATATAACGAATAAGCGGGTCCGCAAGTACTCAATCAAACTATATAACGAATAAGTGGGTCCGCAAGTACTCCATCAAACGGTTTGTCTAATTATGAAAACACTCGTTAAACAGTGCTTAACTACCATAGAAGTATCAGAGTTCGAATTTAATAAATTTGATCCGCGTCTTAAATCCTCCTGTAAAAACCGGTTTCAATTGAGCGCCGGCTGAAATATTGAAACATTGAATACGATTTTAAGTGGAACCAATCATATTTATGCCGCAACTTAAATTTAAGCGGCGGCTCAAAATCTTTAAATTCTGCCTCCGGTTACCTAACTGCAGAAGCCCACAAGCAAGAATAATTATTCCAGAAAGAAAAGCGAGTAGAACAGCATAATCGGGTCCGTACTGCGCATGCGTCTGAATAAGAAAAGGTTTCATGAAAAAATTGTATTTGAGCTTATGCGCTCATTATTTGTCAAACTTTCTGTCATTTCACGTTGTTTTAAAATTGCTTTAGCCCGTAGCTTGAAAATAAGCGCATATTATTTGAAATTGGTCTGTTTACACTGCACAATTGGTTTCATAGTCATTAAACATAATAACTTGAGTCTAACAGTCGGCTTCACATTGCAAAGTTTTATGCGCGTTCCATGCACTGTTGATTATTATTTTTAAATGGCTCAAAAACCTTTATAATACGTGTTTTGAAGTTAAAATACTTAATTTAATTTTCACCCTGCTATTAAAATTTCAAATTTTATGCTTAATTTGTCTCATTGTAGGGTGATAAAGTTACTTCGTCACCCTACAACAGGGTGATTAAGTAACTTTATCGACATAATTATAAATAATTTGTGTAAAACTGAATAAAACTATATATGTTATTGCAATGGGTATCATGCGTGCAAAAAAGTTTTTACTGTGATTTTTAATTATTCTAGTTTGTTTTCGATCAAAATAAAAGTATCTTTACACCTCACTACGTTCGGTGTGACAATACTTTCATTTTTATCTTAAACAAACTAGAAAAAATAAAAATCCCGGCAAAAAAATGTTCGCACTTAATAATACCCAACGATATAATAGATATTTCGTACCGCAGTCATAAGTGCCATAATGGCGGTAGGTCCGATGGTAATGTCCTTGGATGTTCCAAAGATACAATAAACAAAACATCCCATGAAGGCCGAGTATAATCCATACTGGGCTTCCAACCCAGCCACTGCAGCATAGGCTATACCCTGAAAATATAATGATCAAAACACAATAATGACAACTTGGTAATTGAGCCCCTATGCTATACCAATTAAAAACACCTTTGTTGGTACTGATGGGTCATTTGATTATTATTATTAGTAGTAGTAGTGTTATTATTAGAATTATTATCATCATAATTATTAGTATCATTATTATTATTATTATTATCATTATATTATTGACCTGTGGTATAACTGTTAATCCAACTGTAATCCCAGCAATGCAATCAGAAATTAACTAAAAAAATGCATTGTATTAGAAATTTAAAATTTAAAAAAAATTATTCTAACTATCTATCTATTTTGACAGCTCACGCACCCCTGACCCTTTATTAAAGTAAATTCAACATAATGTCTGACCACGTCTGCACCGGTTAGTCCTATTGAGTGTCTGCTTTATTTACCCAATGTCCGGGCGATACAGTACAAACTGGGACTAGAAAGGTTGACCCGGCTTGGAAATTCAAATGTTCTACGGCTGCCCGTTAGCTAGATCAAAACTAGCTTAATTGTAAACAGCAACAAAGATTTTAACCTAGATTTTGCAATTCTAAGCATACAGGAGGGCCGAGTTTTATCATTAATTGTTTACTAAATGTTGTTTGCACATAAGACAACTAGTTCTAAACCTGTTTCGATGCGTTATGTACATTTTTAAAAGTTTTTACACCATATTTTCTCTCCTTAACTATTTACCTATCTATCAGATTTATCTATTTATATATCTATATATCTATCTTTCTGTCAACCAACTTATCTATCTTTCTTTCTATTTATCTATTTATCTATATATCTATCTATCTATCTATCTATCTATCTATATATCTATCTATCTATCTATCTATCTATCTATCTATCTATCTATCTATCTATCTACTCACATCGAGGGCCTTATATTGAGTGATCCAGGACAGGAAAGGTAATCTCTTCTTAAGATATTTCAGAGTCTTGTTTCCACAAGTATCCATACTGCAGGAGCCAAATCTTCCTGAAAATATGTTTTTTCCTTTCAAAATTGTTTCTTTAAGTACATTTCAAAACCATCTCTGCTTAGTTCAATAAAGCCAGAATTTGTTAATTTTAAAAATTCTATAAATGTGTAAAATGCACATGCGCACCTAAAACTTGAAAGGGGACAAAAAGTTACGCCATGAAGCATTTTCTATTTTACGTCAAAAGTAAAGAGAAATTTTAAGCTTTTACATCATATGAAAATATGCTTTTTAATTGCGTCACATTCTTTTGAAATGTGAGATCAAATACGCACAGTTCTTGAACTTGTTTATCTTTACGGGAATGCGAGATCAGGGAATAGGAACAAAAGGAAAGGACATGGCGCTGGTCTGGCATGAGAAAGCCAGTCGCACTGCTTTGCAGACCAGTACGGTAATCTTTACACACACTGTTTTGGTACTGACACACAACATGATTACAGTCAAGGAAATTGCAGAACCATGTAATTAAGCTTGAATAACGACTATATTTATTGTAAACTTTAATCAAGTTATATTCTTTGATGAAATGGATACTGAAATAGTTTTACAATACATATGTTAAATAAAATCCAATAGCAATAGCTATATTTCATGAAAAAACTTCTGCTCCTTATTTCACAAACTAAACCTCAGATACCTTCATTGAAATAATTGAGTATTTGCCACAAACTCTAATTTTTTATACTTATATCTTTGCAATCTGATGGTGTAAAACTTTCATATTTCTAAATAATGTTATTTGATCTAACAGGGTTCATAATCGGAAATATCTATGGTGTACAACATTGGGTTGAAAAGGCTCATTTTTATTTTCTTTTTAGACCCATTTTCTAATATTGGATTTTAGACCCATTTTCTTATATTGTATTTTTTATAACATTAATTGCTTTTACAAAAGCCACGTTTTTTGATAAAATAATCAAAAACTTCGCAAAGAAATCTGGCACTTTTTACACAATATGCAATGAATAAATTCTTAATATAAAGTCTTTTTATTTTTTAAAATCAAGCATTAAAGAAATTTTCAAAATATAATTTGTCATATTTTCAAAAATAGAATATTCTGCAATTGCAAGATTTAAATATTTTTTTTAATCGACCTTTCTTATCGAAAAGTGTAGTTACTTTTATTTTTAATTTCATTTAAAAAATAAAAATACTATATATCGTCAAGGGTTAAATTACCTTTATTTTGACCGTCTTCGAATGAGTCCTTTCTAGGGGCGAAGGACCCCTCCTCTCCTCCTCTCTTCTCATCTGTAAAAATCAAATTTCAATTTTTTGCAAACATTTGTACATTGCAGGTTCGTAAATTTTGCGTACTTAAAGATACCTTTGCAACACGATTCAGTGTGAACCTTTGATATTAGAAAATTAGAAATTAGAATATTGTAGTTTGTGAGAGACTCAATTCCATATGCAAGGGATAAAAGTTTTAAGTCACAGTTTGAAACATACAAAAAAACTTAAAAATTAAGAGCAGCATTTGAAGCGTTTATACACGTATACGTTTGCCCTTAAACATGTTTAACATTTGTTAATGATGAAATACGTTTTTTCAAAAGGTATGGCTCCATATGCGATAAAACCATGGAGTATGGACGTATGGATGCTTCCGTAGAGTATTACTGAAAAAGTGGATTTTAGTGAAAACTCCCATAAAATAGTGTTTCTCTCTCTCTCTCTACCTCTATCTTCTTCTCTCTACTATCATGTTGTATTTACAATATGTATATATATATCCTCTTTTCTATACTACCTTTCTCTACTATCGATCGGGCGCTACTAGCTTTTTAGCTGTTTTGCTCTTAAATTAAAAATAATTGTTAAATCATAAGTTATTTATATACTGTACATTTATAATTGTACAGCAGTAAAGTAAATTTCACTAAATATGTACAATTTACAATGTGTATACGTATTCGAGGCACCGGGGAAACTGTGTATATATACTTCTATCAGCTGATTTGTGTTATTATTCTCTCTGCATGAACAGGGATGGATATTATCTAGTAAAAATATTTTGTGTAATGATATTTTGCTTTGTTTAAAAAAATAAATTTTTAAATTTAGATTTAATGTAAAAGAATATGTAGCCCGGTTTACATCGAGGCTAAGGAATGGTTCTAGACTAATGATTAAATGAAATCTTTTATTTTTCGTTTGCAAACAGATTTTGCTGTTAATACATATTATTTTTTGAGTTATCATTACCATATACGCTTCTCTTTTTAACTTAAACCTGACACGATAGAGGGGGGGGGACGGGGTACAATCCCCCTGAGGGGGGGGGTGTTAACATCCCTTCCCCCACCTCCTATTCAATTATATACAAAAATAGTCTAATCGGGCTAGGGTTAAGCCATTTTTTCTGTTGAGCATGACAATTTCTATTTTCTGCGTGTATTTTGAAAATTGGGATTTCTCTACAAAAGTGACTTGCGCATTTCTACTGCTGGAAAACGTATTGAGATTAAATTATCAGAAAAAAACGATGATATCTTCCACATAAGTGATCAGATAAAGGTATATAGGTAGTGCTGTCAATCAGGCGTTGACATATTTTCTTGTTTTCTTGTTGAGGACGCACCTTCAGTAAAAGTGAATTCAACCTAAAGTCTGACCGTGTCAACATTGTTGCACCGGCTAGTCCTATTGAGTTTCTGCTTTAGTTACCCAATGTCCGGGCGATACAGTACAAACTGGGACCGGAAAGGTTGACCCGGCTCGGAAATTCAAATGTACTACGGCTGCACTTGAGAGTCCCGTGAAATTACGCTTATTTTAAACTTTGGAATTTTCCTGCATGGAAAATATCTAAAAATTGATAAATTATAAGTTGCGTCATGTTATTCAGAAAAAACCTTGTTTATTCAGACGGTAAACTAATATCTTTAAAATAAATATAAACAAAACATTGATTTAATCAAAAGTTATGCATTTCGTAGTACAGAACAGTTCATAAATTTGCTTTTAAAATTTTCCGAAATGAAATTTAATCTGGCAAAACCCGGTTTAAATTAAGCGCAGGCTTAAATCTAGAAACATTTGATACAATTTTAAGTGGAACCAACCATATTTAAGCCGAGGCTTAAATTTAAACCGCCGCTCAAATTCTTTAAATTCGGACACGATCTCTCAACAAAATCAAATCATTCATATCACTTTAAACAAAATATCAAAGCTATACATGTTTCACATTTTATACAAAAGATAAATCATTCGTTTTTTTACTTTTTACTAAATTCTCTAGGTTATAAGGTTTACCTAAAGTTGTATTATTCTTCATATGAGTTGTCATATTAAAAGGTTGAGACTGAGAGATAATTCTTGATATACTTTGTTTTATATATTTTCATGCAGATAACAATTCTAATATAAAGACCTTCGCAGGTATTTCTTAAACTCATCTGAGACTTAAATGTCAAATAACTGATAGGACAATTTGTCTTACAACGCTTTTTATCTTCGCCAAATATTAGAACGTGTAAAGTGCAAATTTTTGTGTGTTTTAATTATTTTACAAAACAAACACAACAAATTTTTCTGGAATATTTATATTTTCAATTTGTAATACTTTTATATGTTGGAAAATTACACATTTAAAAATAAAACAAGCGTTTTTGGTTGGTGTTTCCATTTTCTTTAAAGGATAAATAAATTGAAAATTTTAATAAAAGCAAAAATTTAACAAAAAATGTATTTTACCAGATTTCTGAGCATTTCTTCCCATTTTTTGTTTCAAAAGTGCACTTCTTTCATTCACTGCTGAAGATTGCAACTTTTATTTTACATAATGCTTTCAAAACAAACTATTTCTGATGGGCAAAATTCATTTTTGAAAAAAAAACTTTACTTAAATTATTTCTTGCTAGAGACATGTAATTCTTTTTAAAGTCCCATTGTAAAACAATTAAAAACTAACGATTTATATATTGAACGTTAAAATGTGACTAAATGGTTTAAACACTATTGTTAACTTGTATTTTTCACGTTGTTATTGATGCAATAGGTGTTAGGTGGCGAGGATAGGTGTCAAATTCAGATTCAAGTTCATTAATTAACAATTGTTTATCTTCAGAAAGGGAAGAAAGGAAAAAGTTGAAAATTTATCGTTAATTTGATTTGTCAAATATATCGGTTTTTAATATTCATTTGATAACAATTAAAATTATTAAATCAGCTACGTTGAACATATAATGTCTTATCTTTTTTAAGTGAATAAACAGCTTTGAATCAACAACCTTTCTCTTGTTTTGTCATTCCAGGAAAATCAGATGTTCTCAATTAACTGTTGGTATTTATTTTAGTTGCTTGTATTCTGAAAATTTACAAAATTTTAGGTTTGAGGAAACCAAGGAAATCTATAATGATACAGGGTTACTCAAAAAAAAATGAGACAGCAAAAACGACCCGGAAAAATGACGATATTCAGATAAAATAAAATAAGTTTTCTGCCTTAAAAATAGACTTTTAATGGCGTAGTTTATGATCTGGAAAAGAAAAAGTTTCATGTAATTGTAAATATGAACAAACAGACAGTGTAAATTCTTGGTATGAAGAACTAAAAGAATATTTCTCGTTATAGTGAGCAGAAAATTAGAAAGCCTTTTGGAAGAGAATAGAGAGAGAATATAACAGTCGGTTAATACGTCTGCGCAGATTATATTAAAACTTCTCTATAATAAACTGTCAAAGAAAATATCATATATGACATATCTAAAAAAAAAAAAAAAAAAAACGTAAAACTGAAAAATTAATTTGGAAAAAAGTTTAACTTATTTAGACCTTAAAAAGCATTATTTTACATGGTTAGCCAAAATGGATGAGATTTCAAGGCCATTAAAACATTTGGTACGATGGGTTCATGGCTGAAGTTGATTGTCTATGCCTTTAAAACGGGTTTCTTGAGGGGTTTTTATTGATTTGACAAGAAATAAGGAAGTGTAAGAATTTAATCCGAAATCGTCTCATCCTTTGTGGGTAACCCTATAGCTCCTCATAGATTTTCTTATTTTCTTAAGTCAAGTTTAAAAGAAACCATAAAGAATGTGTTTACGAAAAATGAACAGATTGACTTTATTTTTATTTCTATCTAATGTTTCTGCGAAGATAAATCTTTCCTATCCATCTGGTGAAACTGCTTGAAATTAGCCTGAATGCCAATCAATTAGCCTTTTGAAGCTATAAAGCAAAAAAAACACATTGAGGATGGAAAGTAAAGTAAGTAAAAAATTATGGAAAAAAAATCAATTAATACTTGTTTTTTTTTTGGTTTAGTAGACAACCCGGTTCATTTTTCGCAAACATTTCCTTCAGCTCAAACAAACTTTTTGTTAAAGTTTATATTCGCATTCAGGTTTAAAATGACTCTTGTTTTATAATATACTAAGTTGTCAACGTATAAAGAAGAACTGTGGTTAAAATGTGAAAAAAAAAAGAATTTAAGAATAAAATTTAGTTTTTGTTGCGGACGGGGGGGGGATATATCATTAAAAATTAGACTTTCAAAAATATTTGTTAGGAAGAAAGTAAGATTGATTGAAGTCAAGATTTTATTATTTTTAAAGAATAATTCAGCTATTACCCCATCTAATACTATAAAAAATGTCTGAAAATACTTTTTAAATTCTTAAAAGTTTTAAAAGCAAAAGTAAAATAGATGTTTCCCCAATTCCGTTCCTCTTTTAACTGCAATATCCCCGAAGTAAGCTTGATATCGTTAACTTAAAAAACTAAAAAAACATTCAAAATATGGAAAAAATATCTTCCAAATAATATGTACCTCTGAAATTGAAAACAACATATTTGTTGTCCTTAATCTTTTCAACTTAAATTAAAATTCAGTTTTTGATTAAATTATCTTTCAATCTAATATTTTTACTTCTTCCCAAATGTGCTGTAATGGATAGAACTTTTATTTATCTAAGCTGTCAATCAGCGCAAGTTAAATCCTTAATTTTTCGCACAGAAAAGACGACTTTCGTATACGACGATGATTACATTAATCAAGCTCAAATATCTAACCACAGACTAGATATACACAGACTGCTCATAAACTCTCACGGGCTACGTTAATCAAGGCTGTAATTGTACCGGCACGACTTGCTACATGTCCACGAAATTTCTTTGACTGCCATCTAACGGTCGCTTGTTGCATATAATACCCATTCAAGGGGTTAGGTTTCAAAAATTTTAAAGATGTGCTCTAACTTTTAACATTAAAGCTAAAATTTGAAGATTTAGTATTTTGCATTCAAAGGATTGTTAAATATTCATAAATACGGACGTACTCTAGTTGTACACAATGGAACCTGAGCGAAAAATATCTCATATTCTATAAATAGTCTTTAATAGATCTCTTTGCTCTCTTATATCTTATCTCTGATCTATATACATGCTATGAAATTATCAATTATCGCGTCCTAGCATTCTTTGAACTGCAGGCGTTGATCCATGTATTTCTCTTTTCTGTTGCCCAGGATATGTAGATTTCAAAAGATTATACATTTCTAATATTAAAAATGTTAACAAACTGATTAAAGGAATTGAGGTTTGTCGTAAACTCAAATTGTTGAAACCTTATATATTTTTTTCACCCGATATATTGTAAACCTTTCATACTGTCATAACCAAAAAAATCCCAGAATTGACAGTTAATCAGACGATTTTGCATATATATATCTCGTAATTTTGAATGCACAATAAAGGCAGACCACAGTTTGGAATTAGCAGGACAATAGGTTTATATCGTTTCATTAATCATATTTGTAAAATTAGATTGTAAAGTCGATTAAAGATTAATTCCGAGTCTTTCTGATTATGACTGTATTACAGAATCATATTATTTAGTTCAACAGAATTCATAGTTTATATAAATATCGAAGGTCTATACGACTCCGTGTTGTACAGTATATGGATTTCAAATTCAGAGTTTGTGACGAAGACTCAATTTAATTAACACCAATTAGTTCGCATGTCCAGAAAAAATATACTCATTATATAAAAGAAATTCAGTGGAAATAAACTGGCACATTCCCAAGATCCGGTTTCCTTTATTCATCCTTTTTTTCTCAAATATTCAAGGTTTGTGAAGTATTTCTGTTGTTATTCCTAAATAAAATTTTGCACGTGTCAAAACATTTCTGCAGTAATAACATTTAGTTCAAAGTAAACATAGACTAATAACAATACAGATAGAACACACGAAATCGTCTTTTCAAGATTTAGGGGTTTTTCGTTCACAATAACCCTGAGGTAAAAGCCCAAAGGAGTTAAGCGCATGCTCCGTTGAATAAGAAGACAGAGTTTTAATATCCGCGTAACTCTGCTTCAGGTTTATTGTGAACGAAAAACCCCTCTATGTCTTGAAAAGACGACATCTAGTGTTTTATCTGTAATTGTTATTAATCTATGATATCGCGTATTATGAACAGCTAAAAGAGTATGAAAGAAAGTACGCTCAAATTAAAAAAAGTACACTCCAGTTTAAAAGATGTAAACTGTAAAAAAAACTCTACTTGAGATAATTTTATAATTTTTTTAACATTTTAGTAGCTGTCTATAGTTCTTTAAAAATAATTTAATCTTACTTGCAATTTACGAATATATTCAAGATTTATTTCTCTTTCAAAAAAGCATAATTTTACCCTATACACGGTGATAACCAGAAAACTCCGGAAAAGGAAGACGACTTTAGACCAAAGCGTAAGATTACTAGATCAATTGAGCTTCGGCAGAACAATTTTGCGGTGTAAACCAGCCAATTTTACTTAATAATTAATGCACTGCATGTATCATAAACTTGGTTACAGGTTTATTATAATTATAATTTAGAAGAAAAACATTCATATTTTAAGTATCTCAGGATCTATACAATATTACAGTCTCTTCAAATTTAAGTATTTTGAAATTTTATATTTTTAACTTTAATAATTTATTTGAATTAAATTTTTTGAAGAATTGTTCAGAGGAGCAACAAAGTTTTATTTTTTTTTGATGTAACCAAAATACATTTCCTAACTTAAACTTGAGAAAGAAAAAAACAAAAGAGCTAAGAGGTCACAATCAGCAGTATAAATTTGACCTTCTGGAGGGTGCGCCGTGTAGGAGCCAAATGGAAATTACATACAGTGAAACCCTTAATTACGAATACATCGAAAGAATTCATCAAATGTCGTATTCTTCACTTTCTGATAATGGAATGTTGCAGATATTTAGTTTTTTAATTAAATGATTATATGGAACTCTTTAAAACTGTTCCTGCATATTCATGGCTATTTATTTATTTTCGCAAATACTAAAATTTACGTAATAAAGTATAAAACTCATTGAAAAATTGTCAAGACGACATTTGATAAAGTCTTCCGATGTACTCGTTATAAAGGGTTTCACTGTATTTATCTTAAAAACCAAAACCATCATTGGCCTAGAGTCTTTTGGTGATTTTTCTTCCGATGAATCATTTTCAATCTGAAAATTTTCCTTTGAATGCGATAAAAAAGTGTAAAAATATGATACTTTACTGGTGTTAACACCTAACATTTGATAAAATCATATTTAAAAGTACTTAGACTTCACTATCTAGTGTTTCTTGACTAGACTGTAAAGTACGTATACTTTAAAATATTCCTATGAGAGGATCAATTTATTTTGTCAAATCTTAAAAATCTAGACATGCTCACAACACACTATAGACACAATGTCATATTATTGTTAGCGATGGGCAAAAGCTAGATTCGCTCTACAGAAACTTTTGATATTTTTAGACTTTACTATGGTTTTACGACAGATGAGATGGGTCCAACGATTTACAATTATATTCTGTTATGGAAGTTCGCAAATTTGTTATCCTAAGTCAGAAAAATATTTTACAAATTTTTGAACACAAATAAAGTTTTGTTATGCTCTAGGCTTTTTGTTTTAAGAAATATTTGAATAAGACACAATCTTAAAACACAATCTTAAAGAGTGTAACAACTTTAGATCTCTACAATTTATGTTATAGATATTTTTTTATGGAATTTTCCTATTATAGATGTTTCTCTAAACATATATGCGTTTATATATTTTTGGAGAGGCTTAACGTGCCGTAGCGTAATTGATTAATACCCCCCCCCCTCCCCCCTTTAAGATCATATATTTCAATATACCCGTTTTAACTTCTAAGCTTATTTTCAAAGCCTGTATTTTTCCAATCCCAATATTGTAACCATGCTGAGCATTATGAACTTCCAAAAAAGTCTGATCTTTGTTTAAGATCTAATAAACCTGTTTTCAACTCATAACTCAGTTATTGAGCCAACTTTCCTGAGTATGCTTTCAAAGACAGGACGGGCAGAAAATTCAATTAGAAACTTTAGCAAACTATACCGTCTCATAGAAAATCAATGAAAAAACGACGCACAACAAGAAAATGGAAATACAGGGAAAATCATAAAAATGTGGAATAAGAAGACTAGCAAGTATTTAATGTCACTTTTTTATACCGAGTCCATTAGCGCCTGATCCAATCAGGGTTCAGTCATGTGTTTGCTGTCTATTCTGAACCAATAGAAATAGTATGGCGGTAACAACTATCTTTCTATCTATCTCATTATCCAATCAGGGTTCAGCCATGTGATTGGTGTCTATTCTTAACCAATAAAAATAGTGTGGCGGTAACATTTATCTTTCTATCTATCTCATCATCCAATTAGAGATAAATCCTTAGATCGGCGCTACCAGTAAATGGAAATATTTACGTCCACTGAAACTATAGTAATGTTGTTATGAAATATTTACGTCCACTGAAACTATAGTAATGTTGTTATGAAATAATGTTTTTTAAATTTACCCTCCTTAGTTCATTTTCGATGAGATCTTTATCTTTAAAGAGAATACATATTTTTCAAGACATAAATAAAAAAAGATTTAAAGTACTAATAACAACAGTTAACAATATATCTATACAAAGTACAAATTTCTTGTGGAAAGTGTTTTTTACAAAAATGTTACAAAATACAAATTTCAATTGAAACGTGTATCTGTCACACCCCATGAGACTGTGTTCATTGTACTGTTAAAGGTGTAATTGTATTTTATAATAGGATGTTTTTTCACACAGAAAAAATGAGTTACTTTGTATTTAGAAAAATTTACAAAAAGGCCTCACCATAGAAAAAAACCATGAGATTTTAGTAAAAATATATCATTTGGAATTTTCAAATTTTTTTCAATTACTCACCAGTTTTGACTACCTTTAGTAAAACAAACTATATTAAAAATTGAATCTCATTCTTCATGCAGCAAGGAAATAATTTTTTCTGAGTAACCCTGTTTAAAAACTGGAAATCCTGAGAGCTTAATAAATTATAAAACCGGTATCTTTGAATAATGGTGCCAGGTCGTACCACGGTAACTCTAAAGGTTTTAAGATTCTATGAAAACCCCCCTAAAATAGATCTTTTTAAATATTCAGTATTGGATAAAACGGGATAATTTGGAAAATATACATTCTGATATTCAGAACATAATCTTAGGGTCTATTTTAATAAAATGAAATGGGCTTTTATACTTTACAACTTTATTATGAAAGTTTTATTTTAAAAATAAAATGTGCTCCTAATTTTTACAGCACAATATTAAAAATAAATAATAATAATGTTCTTAGTTTGAAATTCTATAGATACATTTCAGCCTACAAAATTTGTTCATCTTTGTTATTACAAATCAGTTTTTGATGTGCTTCCGTAGGGAAAGGAAGGCAAAATATCTTCGAGTTTTTTTCTTTTGTACACACATTTCTGCACGAAGGTTTTAAATGTAATATTTTCTGAATATTTCTTCAGCGTTTGTATTGTTTGAATTTAAAGGGAAGGGGGGGGGGGTGGTTTATTCTGGTGCTTCGGCAGGCTGTCAAATTCGTTTCATATAGCTAATATTTTATCCAACTTTTTTCCAAATTTTAGACATAAAAACGCTGAGGAGATTACCTGGCCTGATAATGTTCTAAAAACTTTTCCAAAACTCAAAAAAGGAAAAAAATTAGTTTAATACTTTGGGAAGTGATGAAGATATCTTTTCAAAAAAAAGAACAAGGTCAAAGTATATTATCAATGTAGTAGAAAATTCAAAAACAGAATATTTCAATTTAGAAATCTTATGAAGTAATATCAATCTATTTGATCAATAAAACCTTATATTTTTAGTTATTATCAAACTTCCAAAAAATGGTCAAAACAGGTCTATTCTCAATTCAAAAAAAAATTACACAATTTTTGTTCAAAATTGCCTTGAATAATAATTAGTATTATTATATATTAATTTTAAAAAGTAACCTTTGAGACATCAATGTACAATTATAGCTTATACAATATACAATGTACAATTTACAATATACAATATACAATATACAATATACAATGTACAATATACAATATACAATATACAATATACAATATACAATATACAATATACAATATACAATATACAGTGTACAATATAAAATATACAATATACAATGTACAATATAAAATATACAATATACAATGTACAATATACAATATAATGGATAATGAGATAGATAGAAAGATAGATGTTACCGCCATACTATTTCTATTGGTTCAGAATAGACAACAAACACATGACTGAACCCTGATTGGAACAGGCGCTAATGGATATGCATACAAGAGTGATCATGTACAATTATAGCTGTACAACCAGTAAGTTTTAGCGTAATGATGTGCAAAGGAATATTCTTCTAATATCCAAAACATCAGAAACATCGGAAAATATTTTTTTTTACTATTAAAACGAATTTTTGTTGTGACATGCAACAATATCGATTTTTAATCCGCGCCAGATTAGTTAGCTAGCTACAGATCAAATTTTCCGCCATTATTGTGGAATTGTGAATGGACACCTACAGTAACTTGCCTCGGCTTGTCTCATGGCTTGTCTCATGGCTTGTCTCATGGCTTGTCTCATGGCTTGTCTCATGGCTTGTCTCATGGCTTGTCTCATGGCTTGTCTCGGCTTATCGCATGGCTTGTCTCGGCTTGTCATTTTGCTTTTATGCAAATTTTAAAAGATTATTCTAACTGCCCAAACTCCTGTTTAAACAGTTTATAAACACAGTTGTAACTAAACCATAACCGCGGCTAAGCTGGCTTAAATCTTATTATCCCAGAAAACATTGAACAGGGTGAAACAATAAAAATGTATTTGAATGTAACAAAACACTTAACATATCTTTTTAGACCAAAGAAGTAATCCTTAATGCGTTATGATTGATTTTTTGTGGTTTCCCTCTGTAGATATATTATTTGTTACAGTTTTACTGTATAATAGAACCCTTTTTGAGGGTCCCCCTGTAGATATTCTATTTGTTTAAGGTTTACTATTACTAACACCTGTTTCTAAACAATATATTAAACCATAATAGTTCTCTAAACTAAGTGATGCAGTATTCACAGGGAAAATATAATTAATATTAAACAAACCTTATTATCTTAATTTTCCCTCCATTCCAAGCAATGCCCGATTTACAACGATACCCTTGACACCTTAATCTGATCAAAAATTTTGGAATATAACGATGCATTTCTGACTTCTAGTCTTAAAGTAATTAATTCTGTAAATTTCTCCTATATTTTGTATGAGCAAGTAATGTGCAAGACACGTTTGAAGAGGAATCACAAATGAAAAAAATAACAATTTAACTAAACAAAATCCACGCACCTCTGACTCTTTAATAAAAGTAAATTCGACCTAAAGTCTGACCGCGTCAACCTTGTTGCAACGGCTAGTCCTATTGAGTTTCTGCATTAGTTACCCACTGTCCAGGCGATACAGTACAAACTTGGAACGGAAAGGTTGACCCGGCTCGGAAATTCAAATGTACTACGACTGCCCGTGAATCATGAATATCTAATTTATTGTCTTATTTTCACTTTCTACATCATTCATACTCTGATAATGGATTCAAGGGTTCCCTTATAAATAAGGCATGTAACTGAGTTGGAGGAACCAATTATATTTAATCTTCTACCTCTTTTTTTAAATTTGTGTTAAAAGGAGTGACCGCTATGTAAGGTAGTTGAACTGAGTATGCAGTGTTGTGGAATTTCTTTCGGATTCATTTGACACATATAAAACTTTTTAAAGATCTGTAAATCCTGTGTTTGAGCGCAAATACGACGTTCAAAACCATAGAGAATAGAATATATATTAGAGGGGAATTTACTAGAAAAAAGTGTAAAACGGCCATTTTGTTGTACTGTTTCCATACTGCAGGTGTACTTCACATAATCATGCTATATAACCTTTTAGGCCCTGGAATATCATTTTATAGAAAATCTAAAATTAATGTTAAAAGAAAACCAAATTATGAAATAGGCTGGTTTCATAATTGACCAATNGTGAGAATATTCTATATGTAAGGAAATAATGTTGTGAGAATATTCTATATGTTAGGAAATAATGTTGTGAGAATATTCTATATGTAAGGAAATAATGTTGTGAGAATATTCTATATGTTAGGAAATAATGTTGTGAGAATATTCTATATGTAAGGAAATAATGTTGTGAGAATATTCTATATGTTAGGAAATAATGTTGTGAGAATATTCTATATGTAAGGAAATAATGTTGTGAGAATATTCTATCTGTAAGGAAATAATGTTGTGAGAATTTTCTATCTGTAAGGAAATAATGTTATGAGAATATTCTATATGTTAGGAAATAATGTTGTGAGAATATTCTATATGTAAGGAAATAATGTTGTGAGAATGTAAGAGGGGAAGAAGCTGAAATATATTTAACATTAACTTTTCATTGTTTTGGCCAAGTTCTTAATCCTTGTTGTAAAATTAATAGATGAGCATTATATAACCAGGGTTGCTTTGATACAGACAATATTTATATATATAATATATATTATATACCCAGGGGTGGTTTGATACAGACAATATTTATATATATAATATATAATATAACCAGGGTTGCTTTGATACAGACAATATTTATATATATAATATATTATATAACCAGGGTTGCTTTGATACAGACAATATTTATATATATAATATATATTATATAACCAGGGTTGCTTTGATACAGTACAGACAATATAAATATATACTATATAAAGGAACTTAGTTTTGCCACAAACCTAAATTTTCTTATTCCTTTATATCTTTGAAACCTGAATATAAAAAGCTTTGTTATTTCAAGCTTAGATAATTTGATCTAACAGAAATTATAGTTTGAATTATCAAAGGACTGTAATGATTTGAAAATTAGGGTTTGTGGCAAAAACTATATTTCCTTTGTATTTGTATGTATGCTTAAATTTGTATTATCTTATGCATTGCAGTTTAATAAAAATCTGGAAAAAAGGGCGGCGGTTTGAATCTGAGCCCCCATAATTCAGAAATGAAATTTCTATCAAGTAAGACACAAATTTCTATTTCTGTATTAACTCAAAATAAAGTCAGGTTCCTAAGCTAAGAATATTCAGCTGTGGTTTAACCGAGTTCCCTAATCAAATTTGCGGCAAATCGGTCCATTGGTTTCTAAGTTATGATTGAACATACAAACAAGAGACAAACTTATAAAAACCAGAAATATTAAATGACAGATTATATTGCAAACTGAAAAAGAAAAAAAACTGTACTTTATAAACTTTATTTTTAAGATTATTGAGATAATGAAGAATAGCTATAAATCTTTGTTTCTAAGTTGATAGTGGTGTGATTTATAGATTAAAAGGACCCATGAAGTAAACCTATAATTTCAGTAGAAATAAATATTTCCCTTTGCTGTTCTAACGCCGATATAAGGATTTATCTCTAATTGGATAATTCGATAGATAGAAAGATAAATGTTACCGCCATACAATTGCTATTGGTTCAGAATAGACAACAAACACATGGCTGAACCTTGATGGATCAGATGCTAATGGATCGACTCGACATACTAGGGTGTAAAGAACGTTTTGGAGCGAATAAGTTATTGACAACAAACTAAAAATATTGTTTATCAAACAATTTGGTTTTTTCCTTTGAATGGTATTTTTTTATGAATAAATAAATAAATAAATAAATAAAATATTAGAAAAAAAACTTGAAGGACAAGCATGGAGGTTCAGATAGTTAAACGAATCATATCTTGAGCCTAAAGGAGTTAAAATTGTTAAAGGTTTGAAGGTTGAGATCAAATCAGCAGAATTATATTTGTTTTCCAAATCAATTTTATTTCTCAAACTGGGTTATATTGGATACAGAGATAGACAGATAGATAAATTGAGAACTAGAGAACTAGAGAACTAGAGAACTAGAGAACTAGAGAACTAGAGAACTAGAGAACTAGAGAACTAGAGAACTTTAGAGAACTAGAGAACTAGAGAACTTGAGAACTAGAGAATTAGAGAACTAGAGAACTAGAGAACTTTAGAGAAACTAGGTTTCCAGAGCTGAAAACTTTAGAATGGGATATCCTTAATCCCGATCGGTTTATTAATCTGAGGCCGAATTTTAAGAATTTGAGCCGCGGCTCAAATATGGTTGGTTCCACTTAAAATTGTATCTAAGCTCAATTGAAACTGGTTTTTGGGGGTTTTGAGACGCGACTTAAGTTTATTACATTCAGACACTGGAAATTAATATTAAGAGGTGAACAAGCTTAATCTAATCTCGAGATTAAGAAAAAGAATTATACAAACATTAATCCCGATTTCCACCATTCAAAAGTTCCCAGCTCAGGATGCTTTGCATCTATCGTCACCCTTAACTCTTTATTTTTGGTCTATCTTTGGCATTTTCTCTTCTTAAAGTATCAATAAATGACCAAACAAATTTTCCAGAATTTCCATTTTTTCATGGATTTAAAAAGGGAAATTTGAATGACTTTTAAAAAATTTAACTAACTAACTAACTAACTATTTAGAATAGGAACAAGGAGAACGTAATACAATAATGACAAGATTCAATTTTATTTTTGATTTATATCAACCGGTTAAACAGTAGAAACACACATAAACATAAAAGTCAAGATAACTAGAGAAGTAGAGAACTATATAGTGAACTAGAAACTAGAGAACTAGAGAACTATATAGTGAAATAGTGACTAGAGAACTAGAGAACTAGAGTACTATAGATAACTAGTGACTAGAGAGCTAGAGAACTATATAGTGAAATAGTGACTAGAGAACTAGAGAACTAGAGTACTATAGATAACTATTGACTACAGAACTATATAGTAAACTAGAGAACTAGTGAACTAGAGAACCAAATAGTGAACTAGAAAACTGGAGAACTAGTGAACTAGATAACCAGAGAACTATAGAACTATAGAACTAGAGAACTGGAGAACTATATAGCGAACTAGAGAACCAGAGAACTAGAGAACTAGTTAATTAGAGAACTGGAGAACTATACAGTGAACTAGAGAACTAGTGAACTAGATAACCAGAGAACTATAGAACTAGAGAACTAGATAACTGGAGAAATATATAATGAACTAGAGAACTAGTGAACTAGAGAACTAGTGAGCTAGAGAACTAGAGAACTAGAGAACTAGAGAACAAAATAACCAGAGAACTAGAGAATTATATAGTGAACTAGAGAAATAGAGAAATAGAGAACTAGAAAACTAGAGGACTAGCTAACTAAAGAACTAGAGAACTATAGAACTAGAGAACTAGAGAACTAGATAACCAGAGAACTATAGAACTAGAGAACTTTAAAACTAGAAAAATGGAGAATTAGAAAAGTAAACCAAGTATCTAGAAAATCCTCCAAATAAGAAAGCTACAGAACCAGATAATAAGAGAACAAGAGGCTAATAGTACCAGAAGATTAGAAAACAAGATACGAATAGTACCAGAGAATTAGAGAACACGAGACTAATATTACCAGAGAATTAGAGAACAAGAGGCTAATAGTACCAGAGAATTAGAAAACAAGAGACTAATAGTACCAGAGAATTCGAGAACAATTGNGGAGTCTTATTAGATACGATCAAAGACCATTAGTGTCGTCACTAGATTTTCAAGATGTCTGCCTCAGAATGCAAAATAAATTTTTTTCTGAATTTTTATGAAAAGTTGACGATTTAAAAATGTAGATTACAAAAGGGCGTTGTTTGTGTTTAATTTAATGTATTGTTAAGTATGGTAATTGCTTCCTTTTTAAAATTTGTTAAAGCAAAGCCATGACGTGAACAATTGGCAAATCCCTCTCTAAAAACAACTATTTTACAGGGTAAAATAACAACAATTTTAAAAAATGGTTTCATCTGTTTTCATCTGCTGGTAACTTGTTCGAGTTAAAAGAAAATTGTGAAAAACATTATTCCTTTATAGCGGAGATGGAAGAATGCAAGGAAATCCCGCATTTGCTCGAAATTCTAACGTGGAATTTCGTTTTTGGGTATTGAATTGATTTTTTTGAGTAAATTCCCTTCAAATTGAATATTAAAAAAATGGTTTTGTGTTTGGAACAGTTTATCAAGTTGATTTCATTCGGGTTTGACAGTATGACTTTGCAAATAAAGAGGAGGGGCTTGAGAAAGCTAGGGGGTGGGGGGACTTATGACTACTTGATACAAGTTGAAAATAATAAGGACGCAATTTATAAATATAATATTTTAGTCAAGTTTTTTTTATGATTTTTGTTTAATATTATTCTGGTTTTGGTCCGAGCGTGAATAAACAGAAATGAATAACGAAGAAAAACAACAATAGAACATAAGAAAAATTTAAATAATTTTATTTACATTTCGGATTTTTATATCCTAATTTCTTTAAAACCAAATGCCGCAGACCGTAGATATTTCAAACTATGAAATCTGGTGGATCAAACAATGTAAGTTTGAAATATGAAAGGTATGCATCATCTGGTTGTTGAGATTTAGGTATTATAAAA
The DNA here is from genome assembly GCF_000591075.1 of Eurytemora carolleeae. Lineage (NCBI taxonomy): Eukaryota > Metazoa > Arthropoda > Copepoda > Calanoida > Temoridae > Eurytemora > Eurytemora carolleeae. The sequence continues at coordinate 73,740 of NW_019397337.1, forward strand.
TTGGGATTTGTGGCAAAAACTCAATTCCTTTGTTTACAAATACACTTCCATTGTCGACATTCAAACATGCTAAAGAACAATAATACAGTTTTTGAGTTTAGACAGAAGATAATAACAAATTGAGTCACATTTAAAAACAGTTCAATCTTTAAACTTTACTGAACACGTGCCACAAATCTAATTTCTTGCAATGCTTAAAGGGACTGTAAAAGAAAAATGAAAGGGGATAAAGGACAAAACCTGAGAATTGCAAAATAAGAAAATTATAATATGAGCAAACCTGAGATTCTCAGGCGACTGTGAGATATAATCGTTTTCAGATTGGTTTATTTGCTGAATATGATCTGTTTAGACCTTTTACTTTTTTACAAAATCTGACATGAGTCCTCTTTGGTATAATTTTGACACAGTTTTATATCAGTTTCTTGAGACAGGAACATAAGATAGATGTCTTATATGTATCGTTGAAAACCTGAGATTCTCAGGTTTCATCCTATACCCCTTTCAATTTTCCTTAACAACTCCTTTAATATTTTAAACTTTGAAATCTGCTCGAACAAATAGTTTAAAATACATTTAGAATATCAAAGGTTTATACAATCAGGTTTCACAGACAAAAAGAGTTTGTGGCGAATAATCAGTTCTTTAATTTAAAATGTATTAATATCAAAATCTCGTCAAAGGAATTTTTAAACTATTTGAAAACAAATATACCAACCAAATATGAGAAGTAAAGAATTATGATGAAATAAATATAGCTGTTCAATACTCCCTTTCAAAATAAAATGGAAAGGAATTGAGATTTGCCACAAACTTTGATTTGTCTAAACTCTAAACCCTTTATCTTTCCAACCCAATGTCGTTGACCTTTGATATTTCAAACTACATGAATTCTGATGGATCACATAATCCAATTTAGAAATAAAGAAGTTTTATGTTATCAGGTAACAGGTTGACAATATAGCACTTATGTTTTAGAAATATAAAACACATGTTTTCAGCTTAAGCTTATAGGAGTTAATTGGCAAAACTCTCTTTGATCTTTGAGTGGATCACTGTGAACAATTACTTCCAAAATCGTGGCATTAGATTTTGTTTCAAAAATGTTTTAAAGGGAGTGTCTGCCAATACATGTTGGTTGAGATAAGAATGCATTATTGCAGACAAATATTTAAGAAATCATTTGAGACCTAGAAGCATCCCAGAAAGTAGAATAACAGCACTACCAGCCCGGAAGGCTTGCTGCACCACTACCAGCCCGGAAGGCGTGCTGCACCACTACCAGCCCGGAAGGCTTGCTGCACCACTACCAGCCCGGAAGGCGTGCTACAACACTACCAGCCCGGAAGGCGTGCTGCAGCAAAACTTGAGTTTCGCAAAAGCGGAATAGGGCAATTTTGCGCGAAATGACTTTTGCGAATGATTGCGCAAATTGTTGTTTTTTCGCGCAAAACTGATGCGCAAAGAAAGAAAAATTTTGCGTTTCTTTCCGCAAAAATTGCGCAAAAGTTTTGCGAATGGAAACCCTAGCTGCAACACTACCAGCCCGGAAGGCGTGCTGCGACACTACCAGCCCGGAAGGCGTGCTGCACCACTACCAGCCCGACATTCTAGCCAGACACTCCCTTTAATTTATTTATATTTTACCGTTGTCTGGTCGATGGTTAGAGTTGGTGTCTCGTCCACATTGTATCCCTCGTTATTATACGTCTCATCATTCTCTTCTAATCCAAAACTGTCACTAAACAAAATATATTTATGTTGCAAATTTTTAAAATATATTAAATGTTGCAATATCATTTTTGCAATATCACTTTGCAAGTTGCACCAACTAATTGGTTCAAAATTAAGTTTTTAACAATTATTTGTTTCGATATTAATTTTGCAACAATTATTGCTTTAATATTAATTTTGCAACAGTTCTTGTTTCAATATAAATTTTGCGACAGTTATTATATTGTTTTAATTTTAATTTTGAAACAATGAAGTTGGGCCTTTGTCACAAGCTCAAAGAAATTGAGTTTTTGTCACACATGAAATTTTTCTAATCCCCATATATTTTACAACATGACAGGTTAAACCTTTGATATTTTAAACTTAGATTATTTAATTTAACAGAATTCATAGTTTGAAATATCTAAGGTCTCCAACATTGGAATGCGAATATGTAGTAATTTAAAATATTAGAGTTTGTGGGTTTGTTACAAATCCTATGTTCTCCAGAGGGGAAAATGTAATATTTATGTTTCATTTACATTTCTGTTAGTGTTAAAGTCTAACCAGATATACACTAATAAACTCATACGTGTTTTGAGAGAGAAAATATGTTTTTTCCGAATTTCTTGTTTTCTTCAAATTAAAACTTTCTCATTTATCACAATAAAGAATTTCGTTATACTTTTACGGGTCTGTTTACATATTGAATTCATCATTCATAGAACTGATAATAGAAAAAAGTCCTCACCTAGTTTACAATTTCATAAACCTGACATACTCCCGAAAACATCATTGAACCAGGTTAAATATGTGAATAGAAAATTGTTGAATCATTGAAGGAGAGATTTTGTATAAATGTATACTACGCTCCATGACTCGCATGTTAAGTAAATAAAGACGATAAAATGTAACTTTCACTAGCTGGGTCGCAAACAAATTTAAATAAATAAGTTATCTTATGACGCAGATGCTTATTAATCTAAGTTTTTCTTGTATTTTTTGCATTACAAATCGGGCCCCGTTTTTTTTTTAGGGGGGGGAACATGGCCTTAGGAGAGGTTTATGGAGGTCTAGATTAAAAAATGTTGCCCTTAAAAAAGAATATAATGTTAAAAGACGAAAATCTGTTCATCTTAAATTTAAAATTCGGTTAGGGTGATGAACCAAACCTTTGTAAAGTAAAAAAGTAGATGTTAGTTCCACATTTATTGGAAATATATTTCGGTCTGGGTTGACCCTCGTCAGTTCTAACGATATGATAACCATCAAAATCGATTTAAAAAAATATAAAAAATCTTACATTTTTATTTAATTGTTTAATGAGGTACAAAGTAAAATATGAATCAGAGTCAAATTCACCATTTTGGAAGTCATTAATTTGATTAGTTTCATTTACGAACTTCGTATAGATGAATGACTTAATTCGTAATTTCCTTTCTTAGTTTAATACATTTCTATACAAATTTTGTTTGCATAAGATCTAAATATTTTGAACCTGAGATTATTAGAAACGAGAAAAGGTAAAAAATTATTCAAATTTTCTTCTGTTCTAGATTTTAAAACAAAATGTATGTAGTTTCGGCAAGTTTGGTATTACTTACAAGACGCCTATCCCCTACTTCTAAATCTAACAGCGTAATCTGATCTTGGGGTTTTGTTATTTTGAAGTACGCAGTTCTGATTCTGTCTGGTATTTCATCTTATCATTGATCTTAATCTGTAGTTTGTATCTAGTTCTTATTCTATTCAATGTAATAGATGGTTTTACAGGGACAGCCATTAATACAGCCTGGATGGATACCGATGCATTTGTAAAGCTAAACACCTCAAAATTTTGGATATTGGGATCAATGCTCGATCTTCTCTATTTATTTATCTTAAGATTAATTTGATCTTCAGTGTGTATTCATAAATCTGTATAAAATTCAACCAATAAAGTGGCGTCTGCAGAATCCCGAATAGCCAATCAGAAGCCGGGAAATCGAAAATTGTCCGCGCCATTTAATGAACTTTTAATGGTCGGAATCTGGCAGGTATATTTAAAAAAAGAGTGGTATTAGCAGAAAATTTTAAGTGTCCACATTCGATATACAAGTTAGGGGTTGCCAATGTTCCCAGCTCTGGATTACCTTTTTTTTTTAATTTCAATGTTTTTCGTTTTTCGTACTTTCAAATTGTATTCCCTGTAATCTTCTTTTACTTTTCACCAACAGGATTTATTGAAACAATTAAAACACGATTTAGTTACTTGTTCACTATTTGAAAGAGTAAAAAAGTTGATGATCTTGAGAAAACCCTTAAACGTATAAAAAACGAACCAGAAAGCAATGCGCCTGAATATCTCTTTGTGGCTATTACTAAATAAGTTGTCAGGTTTTGTGTAAGTTTTAAGCTGCGCCCATTCTTTACCTTTGAAAATTAGAGCTTTTGACAAGTTTCTTACACTATCTAAAATATCTAAAATGGGCGAAAAAGTTTTTTAAGTCGACAATTTAAAAAAAAAGAAATTGATCATCGTCTTTGATGAAAAAATGATCGTCTTAAATGATCCTTTAGCGCGCGTAATTTAAAAAAAGGCATTAAATATCAATTGGTCAGTATTTTTTTAGAACTTTTTTGTCCGTTTTGAACTGAAAAGGTTTACATCATTTTGTCAATACCTTTTATTTTTAGAACAAGGAGGGGTGACGTCACTGTTCCAGAATTGGTCTAAGGCACTAAACAAAATTATTGGTTTTCTTTATTTTTTCGCCCGATGGTTTAAATTTTTTTTTATCAGTTTAAGACGAATTAAAATCCCCAAAATATTATTCTGACAAAATCCACAGAGCAAACACATTTCACATTACTGGTAGGAAATTGAGATCTCCTAGCTCATATAGCTTTGATTTGACATAATTTGAGAATTTGTTTACTAATAAGAAATTCAAAATACTTTTGTCCTTCTTAATAATTATTTAAAAAGAATAGTTATGTCTGTAAACAATTTTTCTTTTTTGGGGGAAATTTTTTTACATGCATGGTATTTTTTAGTGACCCGGACAAAATACGCTTGAATAACGTGAATATATGATTAGTTCGTTCAACATATTTCACACTGTCATCCGACAATAAAAATAAAATGACGATACAAAAATATTGAGTGCTGTGACCTGCCAAAATCCTCCGAGGGTGTGCTAGGAGTACTATAGCAATAGGGTTTTGTGTATACTCTTTGCCCTTTCCTATCAGTCTGGACAATCTTTTATCTTCAACCCCTGGAGTTTCAGGGACAAACATTTTACGTAGATTCAGACTGCTATGAAATGTTGCATTCATTTTTAGAACTGGGTTTACTTTAAAGTGTCGCACCGCCTTCACCTCGCTTTTACGTCTTTAACTAAATTAAACTTTTTTTGTAGCCTTAGATAAGTACATTTTAAGAATGTAAAACACTTGTTTTTAGCTTTACTTTTAAAGAGGGTTTTGGCAAAATTCTAAACTATTTTAGCTTGAGAGCTCTAGCTTGCAACTTTTGAATCACTGTGATTCAATAATAAATGAAGGGATACCAACGATCCTCCCACTCTTTCCTTTCTTTCCAACAATCCTCCCACTCTTTCCTTTCTTTCCAACGATCCTCCCACTCTTTCCTTTCTTTCCAACGACCCTACACTTCTTTCCTTTCTTTCCAACGATCCTACACTTCTTCCCTTTCTTTCAAACGATCCTACCAATCTTTTCTTTTCTAATGATCCTACCATTCTTTCCCGTCTATCCAAAGATCCTACATTTTCCTATCTTTCTAAGAATCATACCAATCTTATCTTTCTTCTCAAAGAATATATCAGTAAACAACATTTTTTCCATTCATTCTAACGATCTTTCCACTCTTTACTTCCTTTCCAAGGATCTTTTAAACGATCCTGTTATTTTTCTTATAGACGACAAAACAATCTTTTTCTGTTTTTCCGACGATTTTAACAGAAAATCCTTCTTTCCAACAATCTTAACCTTACTTCCTTCCTTTTTTAAGATCTTACCTTTTTTCTTAATTTCAATTCTGATTCTCTTTTTAGTTTTCTTTTCTGATCCTCCTTACATATTTAATTCTTTTGTCTTTAAAGGGAGTGTTCGCGAAAAATGAAACCGGGTATAGGCTTTCGTCGAAAAATATTCGATGGTGATTGCTACTTATCTTACTTCTATATGTTGCGCCACTGCGTGTTTAAGGAGAAAATTGTTTAAATCGACTCATACCGAAGAACTTAGCGTCCATACAAATTCAGAAAATTGCAATATTCGACTCGGCTCGTAAAAAATTTAAATATAATTAGATCATTTAGGCATTGCAGCCAAAATCATCAATTTTTTTTCGACGCATTTGTTTTTCGCGAACATTTCCTTTAAACGCATTTCATATTTTTCCTCATGTCATCCATGTTTGTTTCTCAATCTACTTTAAGTCCAATTCCTACTCTAGTTGTGTGCAACCTTTTTTTCTTTAGTTTACGAAATAATATTCATTCAACCCTTTAATCCCTTCCTTCTTGGACCTGTTTTATCGTATTTAATGTGAATTACAAGAGTGGACTGCAAATATAAACCTGAATGAATCTGACCTATACGCATTTTCAGACGCAATCCGCGGTTATCTTTACGCAATTTATATCTATTACCTATTTGTTGCACGGGTGCCCAGACCCCTTGGTTTAGACTTCTTCGGTTTCTTCCACGGCATTCTGAATTAAATAAATAAATTTTTAGAATATTTGAGTCTCTACAAACTTAAATATTCAAACAAGTAAGCCAAACACCCAAACAGAGATTACTGCTTTAAATATATTGATATTGCTTAATGAAAACTAAAGATAAAGCATACTAATGCAATAAAATGATTTGATCTAAAGAAAGTAGTTTTGAATCTACCAAGCATGTTTTGAACCAGAAGTGACCAGAATATACTGCTGTGCGTATACAAAATCAACTTATTGAGAAACTAGCGGGATTTTATATCAAATTTAAATATCTAATCTATAAATTTCTAAACAGAGAAAACTTTGAATAGAAAGGAGGGCGTATAAAGGACTTAAAATGGAAGAAAGGGGGGGGGGATGTAATAATTGTCCCTCTTCCAGAAGACGTTGCGCCCCCTCAAAATGTGTTAAATGTTTGGGATTAACAAAAACATGAAAAAAACACCTTTTGCGGTATTATTCAGCTTCAAAATAGGAAAGTAAATTAGGATTTCTTTCAGGGGGAGGGGGGGGGGGTCCCCTTAAAGAGTCTAAGGAAGCCCCAACCACCACTGTATAAACCGGGTGGGGGGGGAGGGTTAAGTTGTTGTTGTTGCTGTGCTTGTGTATAAGATGCCTAGAAAACATAAGAATTAAAGGAAAAGTATGCAATATTAAGGGGATTCCCCAGAAAAAATTCTAATCTAACCGGTTAAAGGGAATCCCGGAACAATTATAGAACATTCGGTACCAGGTACCATAGATACAGGGATACAGGGATACAGGGATACAGGGATACAAGAATACAGGAATACAGGGATACAGGGATACAGGGATACGGGGATACAGGGATACAGGGATACAGTGATACAGGAATACAGGGATACTGGGATACAGGGATACAGGGATACAAGGATACAGGGATAATAGTGATACAAGGATACAAGGATATTACTAGATACAGGGATACAGGGGTACAGGGATACAGGGATAGTATTGGATACAGATGAATAGTACTGGATAAAGGAATAGTATTGGATACAGGTATAGTACAGGATACAGGGATAGTATTGGAGACAGGTATAGTACATGATACAGGGATAGTACTGGATACAGGAATAGTACAGGATACAGGGATAGTACTGGATAGAGGGATAGACTTTAATTTGATACCTATGCCCACTCTTTTTATGAAATAGGCTTCACAGTGTACAATATATATGTCATTAAAAATAGTCAGATATGAATACAGATACTCGGAATATATCGGGTACACTGGCTATGTTTTTATCACCTAATACAAGATAAGATTGCTGTTTATACTTTTCATATGTTATTGTTAAATCTGTACAACTTGAGAAAATTCAACAAATAAAATTTAAAAAGTAAACAATTTAAGTTCGAAAAAATAATTTTTAGACATATTTGTTGTACAATATCTGGAGTCAATAAATTGAGTGCTTATGAGTTGTCGTGTACTTTATTAGAAGTATTTTTGATTGATATTTATTTTGGGATGTTATAATTAATCATGATTTTGACTTTTTTGAAAAACGTTCGTTTCGTTTCTTTAACAATAAGAGCAAATCTGAGAAACGATCGTTTTTGAAAATTATCGTTTTTGAAATTTAAATATTTATTTTTGGGAAAATGAATACAGGGATACAGGGATACAGGAATACAGGGATACAGGGATACAGGGATACAGTGATACAGGGATACAGGGATACAGGGATACAGGAATACAGGAATACAGGAATACTCAAAGAAATAAAAACAGAATTTTTAATATAAACTATTAAAATTTTGGAAAATTTTGTTATGATTGATTTCGGTTATTATGATTTATTATGAGTTGTTGTGATCGACTATAAGCTCTTGTGATTGATTTTAATTTGTTGTGATTGATTTTCATTACTAGTTTTTACATTATGATTGGTTATACGTTTTTGATTGATTGATTATTAGTTTTTGTGATTGATTATAAGTTGTTGTGATGGATGTTAAGCTGTTGATATTAATTATTAGTTATTATGTGATTAAATATAATTTGATTTGATTCATTATAGTTTGTTTTGATTCAATGTTAGTTGTTACGTTATGGTTGGTTATGAGTTTTTGTGATTGATTTTGAATTCTTTTAATTGATTGTAAGTTGTTGTGATTGATTAGAAGATATAGTGATTAATTGTTATTTTTGATATAAGTTGTGGTAAAAGATTATTAGTTTTTTTCAGAATTACTGAAAAGGAAACCAAACTGTTATAAACCTGATTTTGAGATAATAATGTGAAGATATATTTCTATAATAAACTAATGGAGTTATCATGTTTGCAGCAAAATATTAACCACAAACTATAAGATTTTAATAGAAAAAGAGATCAAACTGCAGTACAGTTACACGTTTTCAAAAGTGACCCGCAATTTGTGGAGTGGCACATCAGATTCACAAAGTTACCCTTTAAACAATTTAAGTAAACCACCAATTCTTAGGTTAAAAAATAAGATTATCTCAATATTTTTGTTCAGGTACAGTTGTTATGAAAATTTAAAAAAGAAGTGTTTTTTTTAAGTTCAGATTCTTACCTAAAGTTTGTTAAATGTTTATGGTCTAAAAGATGTGTATAAACTGAACGAATGAAAATAAACCAAGCGCCCTACAACAGAAGAACGCGCTTTCAGTAAAAAATAATATTTTTTCTAGTCATTTTGTCTGAAATTAAGCCCTCGCGGAATTTTTATTTTTCTGTCTGACTAAAGTTTGGAGTTTATTAACTTCTTTTTCATACATAACTCTTCTTATATTACCTTTCCTCAATAAATAGATATATACACATCATAGTTTATATAAAAGTTATATATATATGATATTTATTGATTTATAGCATTAATTGTAGTTCTTAATTGCTAATCTCGAGATCAAATATTTTAGAAATTATTAAAAATTCCTTTTATTGTCTAGATTATATGGTTCCATCGGGATTCCTCCCATGCAGAATTCCTCCCACGGGATTCCTCCCACCAGGATTCCTCCCACACTGGATTCCTCCCACGGGATTCCTCCCCAATTGGATTCCTCCCAAACGGGATTCCTCCCCCACAGGATTCCTCCAACATGGGATTCCTCCCACAGGATTCCTCCCACATAGGATTCCTCCCACAGGATTCCTCCCACACGGAATTCCTCCCATTGAATTCCTCCCACACAGAATTCCTCCCACTGAATACAGAGTAGATAAGTGTGCATATTTTAATACTTTATTGGAGCAGCTGACAATCTAGCTTTAATCAATCCTCTTGCCAGGCGAAAGTATAAAGTCCTATCATATAAAAGATGAATAAATAAAAAATAAATAAAAAAATATAAAAAATGAGAAAAAATATAGTATATAGTATATTTATTAAAAAGTTTTGTAGATTAGTTTACTAATTTTCTTTTGAATAAATATTTCCTATCTTTTAAAAATACTTCCACTTCTAAAATATTCTTTCCTAAAAAAAATAAAAACGGCGTGCTAAATACTTGACCTCCTCGTAGTGCATGCTGGTTCAGACAGACAAAGTATTAAATCATACATGATCACTATAATAATATAATCAAATACAGGGATCTTATCAGATGTGGATCCTCAGTTTACAACTGTGGGAAGAATCCTGTGTGGGAGGAATTTCATGTGGGAGGAATCCTGTGTGGGAGGAATCCCATGTGGGAGGAATTCTGTGTGGGAGGAATCCCATGTGGGAGGAATCCTGTTTGGGAGGAATCCTGTTGGGAGGAGTCCCATGGGAGGAATCCTCTTGGGAGTAATTCCATGAATACCAGATTATATCTTTAAAGCCGGATGATGATGTATACTTTTGATACTTCAAACGTAGATTATTTGATTTAACTGAATTCAATGTTTGAAATGTAAAAGGTATATAGCATTGGGTTGCTAAGATATAGAGTTAAAAAACCATAGTTTGTGTTAATAAACACAATTACCCAGAGCCCGCGATTTAAAAAATTCAGGAAAATACGGCTCGGGTCTAAGCTGTTCAAGCTGCATCTTATTTTCCACAGAGTTGAGTTCACAAAACCATTTTAATATTCTTTTCGGTGAATTTTCATGGTTTATATGAGAAAAAGACACAACATTAACCCTTATTCTCCACTAAAACCAACCAAGGTCGGTGTTAAGTCGAGCCGAAGATCTTGCAGCTGTCAATCTCGTGACACAAGCTGTCGTCAGAGTTGGGTCGAAGATTTGGTTTTAAAGTCTGGTTTAAGGAATGAAGGCTCAAGCCGAATATTTTGAATCACGAAATTTTTCAGCTCTGAATATGCATAAATCTTTCCTGCAGATTTTTAAGGCCGGATGAGTAGATCCACTTTGACGTTATTTGGATTCAAACATCTAGACAGACAAGCAAGAAATATATGTAACATTATTTGCACAAACTGATGTAGATCGTCAAAGGACGGCAAGGAGAAATCCAACGATTGCATTGGTTGTTTGTATTTGAATAAAGTAATTGAATAAAAGATGGATATTTACCGAAGGTTTTTATTTGTTAACAAATATTTTCATGATTTCAAAAGTAAAATTTACATACAGAAACGAGCCTCCGCCAGTCAGCGCAGTTTTTAAAATCTTGGTTTTTATGTGTAATGAAGTACTTTTTACAATTTTCTTAAAATAGTGGCATGATAATTTTTCTAAAGATTAGGGTGATTTATTCATAACTAAAAATTTGTATGGACTCATAAAGTGGTCTATAAGATTTATACTAAAAGTTAAAAACAATCTTGCGCATGTTGTATTGCTTTAAATAAATGATTAAAATTTTCTAGATTATTGCTTAAATTAATGTTTATAAAAGATGAAACAATAAGATTCAAATTTCTTCTTTAAATATTTTTCTCATCACATGAAAAGTGTTTAAAGTTTTTCACTTTAATCATAATAAGGTATAAATTTATAACTTCTGATTCTTAAAAAAACTTTTTTACCACCATGTTGAAAAATTTGTAAGAAATCTTTTATTTGAATTTTACACAGGCTTATTTCGATTTATTGCACATTTTCATTTCTGTATTGCGGAGGCTCGTACTGCCCTGAAAATCAGTGAGGCTCTTATGCTGCATATAGCAGAGGCTCATGGGGGCTAGGGTTCCCTCCCTAAGTGGACAGACGGCATCTCACATTTCTAAAAAAGTTTACTCTATTTTTACTGCATTTGAGAAATTAAGACGAGTAAAAAAATTTTAATTTATCATTCTTCTATCAGACCATTTTGCACCTCTGTCCTAGTAACAATTTTAACATTCAATTTTATTCAAAATAGTAAACCAGAAAAGTTTTTTTTACTGTAAAAAATATTGGATTTTAAAAAATAAGAGAAATTTCTTTTTCATCAACAATTTTTTTCTTTCGACCCTGTTGTCTTGGCATGTGAGTAGTATCTATAGATTTATTATACATTCAAAGTACAAAGATCGGATTCATCCAAACGAGTGAACAGTCCTGTAAAAACTTGTTTCTGTAAATATTTAAAAAAAGTTTGGAATTTCTAACTACAAATCATATCTTCACAAAGGTTTGAAATCTTGATCTTACTGAAATAAATATTTTGAAAACTCAGAATTTTGTTTTGGTTCTTCGTAAAATATCACATTGATAAAAACCAGGGGCAATTTCTAATAGAAAAGTTGACAAAATTTCGGTATTTTAGGTCCTTCGTCGAATTTATAGACTATGGCATTTTGAAATTTAAATTGCAACTGCGCTCTTATAAATAAAAAATACAGCTACATAACTGTAAACACAAATGCACTAATAGAAATAAAGTGGTTGCCCTTTCAGACATTAAAAAATATTTGCTCTTTTTAAATCTAAGAAATGCTAAATGCGTACTTAACATAATCAAATTCTATTGAATAAGTAAAACCATGCCAAGACTATCAATTTAAAGGGACTGTACATGACGGAATATCAAGAGACCCTACATTTTCTTGGCATGTCTGATTCACAATATAAATCATAATGAGCTTTGTGGGATTAAATGTAGAGGCTCATCTTTCTCATATTTTTCTCGTTGAAAATTAACTATTTTGGATTTTGGATTTATGCTACTACATAATAGACCACCATAGTTGCAGTAGAAGTAACTATTTACATTTACTGATAGCGCCGATTAAATGATTCATAACTCTGATTGGATAATGAGATTAATAGAAAGATGATGTTACCGCCATACTATTTCCATTGGTTCAGAATAAACACCAAACACATGACTGAACCTTGATTGGATCCGGCGCTAATGGACTTGGCATCCAGGAGTGAGACGAAATAAATAAACAAGGATTAAGCTGGAAAAACGACGATATATTACACATTACTGATCAATGATAAAAATCTAAATTACATATTACATAATAACATTGTCATTTAAATACCGTGACGTCACGGACAGTAAATTGATGTTTGAAAATCTTATCTCGACCTTTCCTCAAGATGTATTAGTAACCCCTAACAAATCCCGTCTTTCCGGCCTTTTTTACCAAAATTCCGCAAGTAAAAAGATAAAATATATATTTGAGGTAAAAATATCTTATACAACTTAAAAATCCATTAGTTTCCATTTGGGAGGGATGTAATGTTAGAAAACTTCCCGGTAATAAATGGGATGAGGGCAAAAAAGTTTTTTTAACATAACAATCGTAAACAATCAGAGATCATTGAATTCAACCATTTAAAAGTTAAAAAAAAAAATTTTCTGTATTTTTTTTTGTTAAAACAGTTTTCTTTATCTGTTTCCTTTTGCACGGATGATGAATGTAGAGGAAAACGATATTATAGCTTCATAGATTTATATATTACAGATATGTGCATTGTAGAAAGGAGGTTTTGCACCTCCCCCCCCACACACTTCTTTAGAGATTTAAAAAATTGTAAATCATGAAATGCTTTAGCTTTAAGCTATCTGAAAATATTATCATCAAACGGTAATTCTAAATCCACTAGAAGGAATAGAGTTTTTGGCACAAACTCTGATTTTTTAATCCCTGTATCTTTGAAGCCAAATGTCGCAGAGGTTTGGACCATCAGGTTTAAAAACATATTTGGATGAACAAATTTTTTTTTGTACCAAATACTCAATTTCTTTACTCTAGAAAATGTAAATATGGAAAAATCCAAATAATATTTCTCAAACTTCAGCTATAAAGAAAAACATTATTGAGGAAATCATGTGAAGTGTAAGATCAAATCTAAACACAATAGGACAATTATACATTTAATTTTAACACAATAGGACAATTATACATTTAATATAAACACAATAGGACAATTATACATTTAATCTAAACACAATAGGAAAATTATACATTTAATATAAACACAATAGGACAATTATACATTTAATCTAAACACAATAGGACAATTATACATTTAATTTTAACACAATAGGACAATTATACATTTAATTTTAACACAATAGGACAATTATACATTTAATTTTAACACAATAGGACAATTATACATTTAATATAAACACAATAGGACAATTATATATTTAATCTAAACACAATAGGACAATTATACATTTAATCTTAACACAATAGGACAATTATACATTTAATCTTAACAATGCCACGAAATCGATATTTACACGTACGTGCAAAATTATTTGGAATGAAAATATTGAAAATGTAAAATTTACGCAATTTTTTGTCAACATTTTAGTAGTCTGCTTTCCAGTACTCTGGGCTTGCCAAATGATTGGAAAAAAATAAAGAAATATTAAACTCTGGGTTTAAAAACTTCCTTGAAGGAGCATGGAACATTTAATTGCCCGAGTTTTCAGTAATATGCCATTTAGGTATGGTATGCTTGAAGACTGAGAAAATTAACAAGAAAGTTAGGGGATGCCTCGATCGTAAGGACTCCTGATTTAAAAAGGCAGTTTAGCTTGATTTCTCATTTTTCTTCTCATTGAACGATCTTTCAGTAAAAATCGTTAGTTTTCTTTCTGAACGATCGTTCAGTAAAATCGTTCGTTTTCTTACAGAACGATCGTTCAGTAAAATCGTTCGTTTAATCATTGAGCGATCGTTCACTAAAATCGTTCGTTTTCTCATTGAACAATCATTCAATAAAAAACGTCTTCTTATTTAACGATCGTTCAATAAAACCGTTCGTTTTCTCATTGAATGATCGCAATAAAATCGTCCGTTTTCTTATTGAACGATCGTTCAGTAAAATCGTTCGTTTTCTCACTGAACTATTGTTCAGTGAAATCGTTCGTTTTCTCATTTAACGATCGTTCAATAAAATCGATCGTTTTCTCATTGAACGATCGTTCAGTAAAAAAAGGACCGAATTCATTGCTCTGAAGAAATCATGTTAAATTATCACGTGCTGTAATGTACTTATTGAACTCTAGTAAGTAATATACAAGCACACAAGAATATGTATTATAAAACCATCCAGATCCTTTCAAAAAACATAAGTTAATTTTCCGAGAAATTACTAGTTTAATTTTACAACCATTCCTCTAGTTTCTATTTTACAATCAAAAGGGAATCAAACTCTAGAGGAAGAGCTAACAAGGGAAATGAGTCTGTGCCAAAAGATCAAAAAATCCTTTTTTTCCCCCCTGAGCTTTGATATTCAAGCTTATATTATATGATATCACAGAATTCATAGTATAAAATATCTAATACTTACAACACAAGGCTGCAATGTATTTAAAATTAGAGTTAATTAAAATTAAACCATAAATATTAACATAAGTCAGGGGTATCTTATTCAAAAAAGCCAGATTAACATTTTTTAGTTATCAATTTACGGAATTTTTTTTTGGTCTTATTTTTGTCTTCTTTTTTATCTAAAATATTTTTTTTAAAAAGCTTTAATTTTTCAATCAATTTTTAACCAATTTAAAAAAAGTGTTTGTCACGCATTTACCTGGGGCCTGGGGGGAATTTTTGTGGTAAATTGTTATTATTCTATAGTTGTCAATCAATGATAAAGGATGTTTCTGCAGATTGTTTCCTTGCAGATATTGTCATTATGCATTAATAAAAAACTCTTTAACTAACGAGCAATAATTTGAATTAAAATGACAAAGTTACAATCAATAATAAATCAACCAGATTTTATTTTTGTAAAACAAAAAAGTTTTCCTTTCTTTTCTGAATATTCATGACTAAGACTTTATATCAATGTTGTCTGCTGGAACTGTTTTAAATTGTGATAATTCAAATCATGGATTTGATTAAAAGTGAAAATCCAAGATTTATATGACAATATATTCAACTAAACTTGGCATGCCGAAAAAACTGCAGGGTGAGTATAAAAAAGTGTTTTGACATTGTTTAAAATTTTGATAAATAGAAGAGATTACACGCTATTTTTAAAACTTTCTTTTCGTAGAACATTGATATTTTAAACTAAAGAATTCTGCTGGATCAATTTTTAAAGTTTGATATATCAAAATTGCGCATTGTTTCGCTTTTTTTTCGCCAAAATTCATTTTCGCGAAATTTTGCGAAAAAGTTTTCGAAATATAAATGAAAATTTCGGAAAATTATAGTTTCAGACGAGAACTATGAAGAAGAAGGAGATGAAGTTTCAAAAATATGCTATTAAGAGATCACACTTGTTTTTACAAAATCATTTATATAAATTGGTTTTCTTTTAGCAAATCTCTAATTTTGAAATTCATATTTTGTTCTGAAAACTCATCATTCGCCAACTTTGCTTATCAAATCCTTTGTTTGAAGTTGTTTTATTGAACTCAACTGAAATGCTGAGAATCATGATAAAATTTCAAGAAATTTATCCATGGCTGCAACAGAATTTATAAGATTAATAGTTGTCAAATAAAACAAAAATCATCGACAAATAACTTTTAAAGGGATTGTCAGCGCAATTTCAAGTGAACCTCTATGCAAATATTATAATGCCTGAGTCTGAATTTAATGAATTTGAGCCGCGTCTCAAATCCGCCAAAAACTGGTTTCAATTGAAACAATTTGACAAGATTTTTAACCATATTTGAGCAGCGTCTCAAATTTAAGCCGCGGCTCAAATTCTTTAAATTCGGTCTTCTATTCACAATTATACCATTCAATTATTTATCTGACCAAGTATGAATTAGATATCAATGTTTATCATTTTAAATCTCACTATTTCAAATTGTAGCTTCTCTGCAAAAGTGACAAAAGTTATGAAGTTTTTTTTTTACTTCACAGATAAAGGTTTTAAATCGTTCAAAATGCAAGTACAAATAATTTAAAATGCAACTAAAAATCCTTTATTCGCTTTTTTGAGTTTTTATGTAATGATAGTTTAGCTACGTAGCTATAATTCAGTAGAAATCTACAAAATACTGATAATAACCAAGAATCTCTAATAGGCCTACTTTTAATGGTTTTGTTTTAGAAAAAAAAGGATCATGAATCCTTTTATTTATTACATTTTGAATTATAAATTATTTCTGATAACATAGTTTAAACATCAAAAGTTTATATACCAGCTGAAAATATGTAAAGGGATTAAAAATTATATTCAGTTTACCTTTTGTTCATGTTTACTATTTGTATCTAAAATAACACTATGTAGAAACGTCAATTGTTCATAAACCTCGCTCACCATTACTTTGTCAACATTGATATACATACGTAATCATAAGTGAATCCATAATCCAATTTAATAAATTTTTTTTATTTTTAAATACATTTCGAACATAGACTGGATTTCCCATTACTATAGTGAACAATATATCAAGCCAATGATATTCTAGTAAATGTATAGTTGTGCTGCCAGAAAATACACATTATGTATATTATGCATATTTTCATACATAGGTGTCTTTCTATATGCCTGTCCAGTGCCCAGCAAACAGTAACGGTCCTGTGTGAGGAGGAGAGAGAGCGAGCAGCAGTTACCCAATTTTCTCATCCGAGCCACTTCAACAATGCTTGTCCGAGAGACTGGTATCAACCTAAAACATTGTTTTCATTGAACGAAACCCGCAGCTTATAATTTTATGATTTCAAATGTACATCCATATTATTTTTGTATATTGCATATATAGTTCTTATTTCACCTTAAAAAAAATCATACGGTGATCTGAAAATTTAAGAATTAGACGAATTATCATAAAAAATTCTAAAAAAGAGGCTCGGAGTCAGGCGCATAATTGATATGAACTGCCTTCCTTCCCTCGTTTTACCATTGATATGTAAATTATGAATTGACATCGCAACCAGGTTTTGGTTGGGTTGGGTTTGGTTTGACAATATGTTTGGAGTCAGAAAATTTTAATGAGAAACAAGAAAACAGAAACTTTTGAATGCGGAGGTTTAATAGATGCTAGATTTACTGTTCTCAATTATTGGTCCAATCTTCAAACTTTAAGTTACAGTTTTCCCAAAATTTGCGCAATATTCACGGAAAACTTTTTTTTTCGAAATTTTGTGCAATTTTTACGGATGAAATGCATTGAGTTTTGCCCAATTTGCGCAAAACCGGAAATATTTTTTGCGAATTTTTATGCAAATTTTGCGCATGAAACGTAGTGAGTTTTGCGCAATTTTTTTCCGCAAGTTGCGCAAAACTGGAAGTATTACGCAAAAAATACTTTTTTTGTTATACTATAATTTAAATTACAGGAGGAATACGGTTAAGGAATTTTTCAAGATTTTTATATCTATATTTGGCTTTTAGGGAGCTTCGTGTCCCCTTTTTTGTAAATACTTTTAGTGATTTACTGTTGCTTGGAAAGTCGGCCATTTTAAATCACTTTCAAATTATTTTGGCGGATTTTTCTTTTCGAATTGGCGTATTTTCAAATAAAAAAGTCCAACTATTTTCCAGGATTTTGGTGTTTCATAAACCTTCCCTGGGGTCCAATACAAAACTTGGGTCCGATCAGTTCAGCCGTGTTTGGTTACAAACAAACAAACAGAACCAAGCTACAGTAATAATCTTTGTTTGTTTGTTTGTTTGTTTGGATTTGCGATCAGAACTCATAAACCCCAGTACCGATTTGCCTCAAATTTTGATTGGGAGACTCGGGAGAACCACGAAAATGGGCTTAGCCTGGTTTTAAGGTTTTAAGTGGGTCGACTTTAATTCCATGTTTTTTTGGGACATCCTGTATGAAATATACAGTATTTTTGGGACATCCTGTATGAAATATACAGTATTTTTGGGACATCCTGTATGAAAAGAAGTAAAATATTTTTTTCAATAAAAGTAAAAGATTTAGGTATCAGACACAAAAAAAAGTTATCAATTGAAATTAAGTTCAAAGTCACTTTAACTATGAAAATCCCCTCCCCCTTGTAGTTGTATTGTATGGATATTTTCAAAGTTTACAATCATCTAAAATTTCAAAGGTAGATATTCATTTTTATTCACTCATAAAAAAGAAAGCTTCATTTCAAAGTTGGTAAAAGAGAAATTGGGATTTTTTCCCTCATTTTAGCCTTTGTAGAAATTAGTTCCGGTCTTCTAGAGTGTTTTTTCTTCTTTAAATTATATTCATTTCCTGGAATACTCAGGACTCACATATCATCAGTTAATAGATAAGAACCTGGGTTGGATTCAGGGGGAAACACCCCTGAAGCTTTTCTTTCCTGGAAAATGAAGAAAAAGAAAATCTTGATCAATGAGTTTAGAATTTGATGTGGTAAGTCCTGGGGCTTATACTTTAAAAAATGAGAAAATACTGGACAAAGAATACTGTGTGTGTTTTTAAGAGTTTAAACCATACCTTAAAGGGAGTGCTCGCGAAAAATGAAAGGGGGTATAAGCTTAATGCGTTAAAAAAGCGTTTATGATCGCAACTAATCTTACTTCTATCTGTTACGTCTATAAGGAAAAAATTGTTAAAAACGACTCACACCGAAGAACGCAGCGTCCATGCGAATTCGGAAAGTTGCAAAATTCAACTCGGATCGTAAACAAATCAATTTAATTCCTAACAAATCACTCAGATATTACAAACAAAAGTCATCGGTTATTTTTCGACGCTATCGTATATAGTTAATATTTTAAAATATTTTTGATTTTGTTTTTAAAATAATATTTCGCTGGCGCTGGATTTTCGAACATTCCCGAAAAATATGGAAATGTCGTCTTCATTATCAAAAATCCTCGAAACAGGAATAAATGTTTTCAAAAGTAACTCTCAGATTATGAAAAATAAAAAATATTATGAACTTTATATGAATGCGTCGAAAAATGATAGATGACTACTGTTTGTTATATCTGAATGATTTGTTTGGAATTAAATTGATTTTTTTTACGATCTGAGTAGAATGTTGCACTTTTCTGAATTTGTGTGGACACTACGTTCTTTGGTATAGGTCGTTTTTAAAAATTTTCTCCTTTTAGACGCAACAGATAGGAGGAAGAATAGTAGCAATTAAAAGCGCTTATTTTTCGCCATAAGCCTATACCCCCTTTCATTTTTCGCGAACACTCCCTTTAAAGAGAAGTTATATTTATTAAATATTTATTTAAACGACAAATTTTGTTTTTTAATTAACTGATTCAAGCAAATTTTATATATAGATAATATAACCAAAATATTTCATATTTGGTTCAAATATTTGGTATTTCAAATTGAAATATACCAAATACAGTTAAACCTTATTAATATCTTATAGTTAATCAAATATAGGATGAATTAGCAAGTACAACGACAACGATCCTTGAAAAAGTAATTATTTATATTTCTGAACACTCTTTTTTGGCCCTGTTTACTCCCTACTTCAAACATTTAGATTCCTACAATCCGATGATGAAAGATGATGTATGTTCTACCAATATTAACTATTTTCTTTAGAACTGTTTGAGAAGAGATCATCTTAGATTGAATATATGTTCAGGTTCTTACATCCTTCTCCAATTCTCCTAGTTTATACAGAGTTCTCCTTGCCAACCCAGAGGTTTTACTTAGCAAACAGATCCAGCCAATCAGCCTTGTTCTTAAACCTTAGCAATTCATTTTATACCAGGATACCTTCCCTTCCCTTCATTTATATATACTTTAACCTTCATTTATATATATACTTTAACCTTCATTTATATATATACTTTAATTTTCATTTATATATATACTTTAACCAAGTATATATATATTTGATGATGATATCAAATCAAACCAAATCAAGTATATATATTTGATGATGATATCAAATCAAACCAAATCAAGTATATATATATTTGATGATGATATCAAATTAAACCAAATCAAGTATATATATATTTGATGATGATATCAAATTAAACCAAATCAAGTATATATATATTTGATGATGATATCAAATCAAACCAAATCAAGTATATATATATTTGATGATGATATCAAATCAAACCAAATCAAATATATATATTTGATGATGATATCAAATCAAACCAAATCAAGTATATATATATTTGATGATGATATCAAATCAAACCAAATCAAGTATATATAGATGATGATATCAAATCAAACCAAATCAAGTATATATATATTTCTCCCAAGCATACATTACATTAGAAAATAAAATTTTTTAAAAACATTTTTATGAAACTTGGGACGGGGAGGCCATGATAGCCAGGGGCCCCCTACAGGATTGTATGGATTTACATATTTCTTAATTTAACATTATTTAATTCGCACTTTATCCATTAGAATACCGCGATGGGAAAGTCGTCTTCACATAGTACCCTAAATATTTATCAGATCAATAATGTGGAAGAC
The DNA here is from genome assembly GCF_000591075.1 of Eurytemora carolleeae. Taxonomy (NCBI): domain Eukaryota; kingdom Metazoa; phylum Arthropoda; class Copepoda; order Calanoida; family Temoridae; genus Eurytemora; species Eurytemora carolleeae. Next base: position 94,919 of record NW_019397337.1, read on the forward strand.
ATCGTTGTTTTTCTAATATTAACAGGGTTTGTTTCTGAAAATTCCGTTCTGCAAAGAATTTACAATTAAAAATGACCAGAGAGAAAAGCAAAAATATTTTATTCATTCTTGATAAGACACAGCTTTAAAGGGTACCGTTGTGGATCCAACATGCCATCAGTCAATCTATTAATAGAAATTCGAGAGTTATTTAAAAGCTTTAAACTTATGTCCATATATGAAAGACGACATTAATTCTGTTTTTAATTGTACATATTTCAGGACTGGATATTAATCTCTCTGTCTATTCGCAAAGTTTCCATAATCAGATTTTAAAAATCAGGTTTTGCTGATTCTATTCTTTTATGAGATGGTACGATGAACCATCAGATCATTTATAAAAATAGTTTGATAGGAAAAACTTGCGGTTTTTAATCAATCTTAAAGGTACTGTTCGCAGAATTCTACAAATACCAACTTTATTGTTATCCAACGGTGGTAGGTCATTATATCAATACAATGAAGACGACTTTTTATTTAATTGTTAATTATTAAGAATTACAAGTTTACAAGTAATCAAAGAGAAGCTTTTTTTATTGATAGATTCTCTTCACTTCTATGTTTGTATGTATACCATGCTGTTAATCAGCTCGATTTAAATCAAAATAGAAATAACAAGTCGTCTTCATTGTATTAATATAATCGCCTACCATTTCAAAATACTCGAAATATACCCCATGCCTTTGGGCGTAAACCTAAGATATAATTTGATTTGGATTTCAGTATTTTACAGTTCTTTGTAAAATAGTTCTTTGTATGTGTTTGCATAGATTTTACAGTTCTTTGTAAAATAGTTCTTTGTATGTGTTTGCATAGATTTTACAGTTCTTTGTAAAATAGTTCTTTGTATGTGTTTCCATAGATTTTGGCACAGACGCGTTTAAAAGGAACTTGCATATTTTTTTTAAATAGACACTGAGGTTGTAAAAATTTAAATAGATTTTGCACATTCAACTTTTTCCATGGCTTTTCAAAAACGTATAATCTATCATATTTCGATTAACATTTTTTTTTGTATTTTTTGCTGTTAAATAACTGAAGTGTCAACGAGGGTTTTAATTTGAAATTGCTATATTTGATATATATGTCAATACATGCTTAGTGCAATGTTTAAATCATAAATTAGTTACACATTTCAAAGTCCTAAAAACGTTTCGTAATTCAAAGAAAATATAAAGATGACAATCATTCCACAGTATTTTGGTCACCACTGTTATAGTTAGTTCATCATCTCCTTTTTATCATTTTCAGATTGTATCTCAAGTATTTTCAGCGAATATCAATTAAAGTATAGAAAACCTGTTTTTGGTTAATCTTCAAGTAGGAATTATATTTGCTTAAATAATCAGGTTTATGTGCACAATTCAACAATACTCGTTTAAAAGAAGTAAATTCATGGACTTTCAAGAATTTTGCAAATGTATTATTTATTCTCAGACAAATTAGAATCAATGGAAATTTAAACCCCCAAAGGTTTATCATTGAATCCCGGTAAAGGGTAGTTATTATTCCTCTATAATCTGAGTAAAAACTAAAATATATATTTGTCTTTTTTTTTTTAAATGAGCATTATGCACCATTAAGCATCTATTAGCATGATTTACGTCAATGCACCATAAAAATATTTTTAAACCTGCAACCTCTGCAAAATAACTGCATTATAATGCACAAATGTTATTTCCGATCAAATTGCTTTCAAACACAAACCTTGTCAAAGAAAAGATGGATAATTTTGCAAGTGGTTTATTTAATTTGCAAACCTGTTTGCAAATATGCTCAGTGTTGCAAAAGGGACTTTTTACAGGCCACAGCACACATTCTAATATTTTTTTTATTCATTAAATCTGGTCCCATCCCAGTGCAACCTTGTTCTAAAGCGGCATAGAGCTTGTTTTTATCTATAGTTTTAAAAAAGTAAAAAGCAAAAACATCTTTTAAAAATTGGAAATTTTTTTTGAAAAAAATCCAGAACGGACATTCTAGAAGTTTAAGTATTGGCAACGAAATTTTCAATGAGACTTACTGAGGTTTTGTTCACCGACTCTGGATATGTATATCTGCAGAACAATCATGCACATGGTGTTCTCAAGGAGTATGAAATAGAAGAGAGATACAGTTGACGCGGCCCGCCCTACCATAGGATAATATATGCTTTGCAGACGGTACTCCATTAATAAGAAATATTTGTCTAATGTACAATTACCGCGTATACAATAACCTATTCTGAATATTTCTTATACAAATGGAATACCGTCTGCAAAGCATGTATAATCATATGGTAGGGCAGGCCGCTTCAGTTGTACCCTTCTATTTTATACTCCTTGGGTGTCCTAGATGCATGATCGCGAGGGTTAATATTCCTAATTGTTTAGTTTAAAAATGTGACGGGCAAAAGTTTTGTTAAAACCTTTTTGAAATCTTAAAATGTGTTGCATAACACGTGCTAGATTGACTCTACACTGGGTGGTCCAGACTGGACTGTAAGACTGAATGCATATACAGTACATGTTGTACCGGCACGGATAAAACAATTTTTAGTCGTCTCCATTAAGTTTGAGGTAAATCATATCATTTATTAGAAAAAAATTAGCTTCTTAGTTCATTGGCTAAAAACGTACATAAATTTTGTTGTTGTTTTTGTTGTTATAAATTAGCTTTGAATCTCTGCAGTAAACATTATGCTAATTTAAATTTCAGTTCTTTCTTTCTTTGATACATTTAAAATAAATTTGTTTGCAAATGTTTGAAGACAGGAGGCCCTACTTTACATTGAATACATCGAATTTAGCGAAACAATTGGATTTCTTTAGATGTTGAGTGGATTTTCTTCTAGAATACTAAGCAAAGAGGAGAATTCAGCTGTAGAAACTAGATTAATAAATCTATAATCTATATGAACAACATAAGAAATATTGTTAATACCGATTACAAGAAAAATCTATCATTGTCCGAAATCAATGAATTTGAGCCGCGGCTTAAATCTGCCAAAAACCGGTTTAAATTGACCCGGCATTAATTTATAATTAATTAGACGACTTTACACAATAATTTTACAAATACGATTAATGAAACGATTATAACAAATAGCCTAAGTCATGCCAATTCTAAAATGTGGTCTGCCTTCATTGTGCGTTATAATTATCAGAGATAAAAATGTAAAGTCGTCTGGTTACCTGTCAATTAATTCCGGGGTTTTCTGGTTGTCATAACCAGAAAACCCCGGAATTAATGTGTTAGAAATTTAAAACATGTTTTGCTTCTTTTGACAGCTCATCAATAAGAGAAGAAATGATTGTCAAATTTAAGATTTAAATCTTACATACAATTTACATTAGTTTGATGGGATATGAATGTAATATAATGTGCTACCAGGAGCAATACAATCTTTACTATCTATGTTTCGTTATCTATTTTATCTATGTTCATGTTAACCCTGACTGGCCATTCCGGTCAGTTCTATTCACCTGTATTAATAAATTAGTAATATATGAACCGTTGATTTATACGGACGTGTATAGAGCCTTGAGTTTTGGCTAGAGATTTAGAGCCTCGAGTTTTGGCTAGAGATAGAGTCAGTGAGACTAGAATTAGACTAAGAGTAGAGTAATCCCGGGACCTAGATTTATTACATGAACACAATTTAAGATTTTACATTAATCCGACATTGAGTTTCGTGTCCCGTTTCTTTTATTAAGTTTTCATTTCAAATTTAATTTCAAATTATGGACGACAGCATTAATTTTCCTCAGAATTAGTTAAAATTTTGAACATCATAAACATTTGACCCTGTATATATGGGACACTTTTTTTCTTCATTTTTATTTACAAATTAGCTGAAAGGCCCGGCGTTGCCCGTGAAAAAAAAGAAAAAAATGTTAAAAACATTTTTGAAAAAAACAGCCCATTCGGCCGGCTATAGGCACCAAATATATATATAGATGAATGTCTTGTTTTACTATATACAGGGTGTCCCACATCAAATTAGACCGCGTCAATGGGTCTAAATTACGATTTGTGGGACAAATCATAAAATTTAAGAAGAATGAATCATTTTGAAAAATTTAATAAGGATAATAGAAATTTTTTCTTGCAGAAAATGCTAGATTTTTCGGAACTGATGTACAATAACACCAGTAAATATCATTTTCGGAACTGATGTACAATAACACCAGCAAATATCATTTTCGGAACTGATGTACAATAACACCAGCAAATATCATTTTCGGAACTGATGTACAATAACACCAGCAAATATCATTTTCGGAACTGATGTACAATAACACCAGTAGATATCATTTTCGGAACTGATGTACAATAACACCAGCAAATATCATTTTCGGAACTGATGTACAATAACACCAGTAAATTTCTTTTTTTTCAAAACAAAAATTTGTACATTTGAACAAAATTGACAGTTTTCTGATAATAAAGTAAAAGTTAAAAATATATCAATATCAACATTTTCGCCCATAATGGGTTAATCTGAAACCCCCATTTATCGTACATTTTGTGTGTCAAAATCTCAAATTTGTTAATCCCTTTATTTTAGCAACCTAACCGTGTACATTTTTGATTTTACAAACTAATTCTCATATAACATTTTGAACAAATTGTAAAAAACAATTGTAAAAAAGTGAAAATAAAAACGCTGTATAAAAAATAAGAACTTTTTTAGGTAGAGATATATGTACTATGTGCATTTGGTAAATATATGTATGATGTGTAATGTGTGCATATATCTTTATAAAGTATATAATATCTGTTTGTATGTATACTTACTTGGTTACTTGGAAGTTTATCCTCAGAGCTCCGGTATAAACATAGACGAGCATGTCTTTAGGATCATCACAGAGTATTGATCAGTCTTCCTGCTTCGGCTCCACAGTGGTCTACATACTCAAATACTCCTTGCATAGTTTAACGTCTCCCAATGTCAATAGAGTCAAGCAGGGTCCGAAATATATTTAAAGTTCTTGCCTCTTTAACTTCTACTGGAAGTTTATTCCATTTAGGAACAACACGATTTGAGAAAAAGTTTTGGCTGACATCTGATCTTGATCTTTTTGATATCAGATTGTCGTGATATGATGTATGTCTAGTTAACCTGGTGGCATCGACTCCAACCTTACTGAACCAAGTGTTGTGGTATACTCACTTAATCATAACTCACGAAACTTGTGATTGCCTCAAAATTGAAGAATAACGACAAAGTTCTTATTTTGATTACAAAATGTTGTTGACTTTTATAAGGAAAGAGAAAGAGTAAAATTCATGACAAAAGCTACTTCCAATACAAGTTTCCACATTCCTACATCCTAGTTATCCCTAAACAAACCTGTTTTTACAGAAAATTTCCTTTTTTGTCTGAACAATATTCTTTATTTGTTTAAATAGATTGGTATTATTACAGGTTCAGATCTATAGAAGATAAGAAATATTTCTTTTATCAGAAATAAATGATAAATCGAGGAGAGTCTAAAGAGGACTTGAGATTCTAGGACTCTAGACTCAGGGAAAGGGATTTTAGAACGAAATCTAATTTAACACTTGTGCACGAACCCTTACAGTGCAGACCCATATATCTGTGAGATATGACGACGACTGATAGATTTGAATAGTACAATAAATATGAAACAAAACAGTTTAATACAGACCCACTTCACCTAAACAGTTTACTTTTGAAGCTGCTGTTAAACTATTTGTTTAATCAACAACACTATTATAAATAAGCATGATTGCTTAGATGTTGTTTTCCTGTTAATCTTAAAGTTTTGTGGAAACATACTAAGCATATCGCCGCAAATTGTGCAGTTTAACGCAAATACTACAAGTAGGCGATATATTTTGACGCAAATCGTGCATTAAAAGGTTTTTTCGCAATAGGCGTAAAATATTGAATAGGAATGGATAAAAATGGAATTGATGAAAACATTGCTGAAATTTTGAATATTTAGGAGTACAGTGTATGGAAGGTATCTGGTTTATGGAAGAGTAGAGTACAATATAAATTGATGAAGAAGGTAGGGGGGGGGGGGGGGAGGGGGGTATTTATAGAAGGGAATAGGATCGATAGTGGGAAAGGAAAAGTTGCAGAATACAAAGATACATCTTAATATATTTCTGAGTATAAAGAATTCCTGCCAAGCAATAATATGATAAACATATTAAACATTTCTCGGGAAAATGCTCGCACCTCTTACGTTATATAAAATAGAATCTACTTCCGACATATTTGCTAAAAAAATGTAAATAAATATAAAAGACGACATTGAAAACTCATTTTTTTGTATTAACATTCTTCAGTCAGTATTCTTTGGATAACAAAAAATTCGAGTCTACTTTTCTTTTGCCTTCTTAGAATTTTATTTTTATATAAATAAAATAAATCGTTCGTACAAATCCCGTGGATAAGATATTTTTATCTTTATTGATATAGATAGAAAGTTACAAGGGGGGGGGGACTCACAACACTACAAATAAATACGATGGTTTTGATATTCAGTTTGCTTGGGTTTATTATTTTTTAAAGATTTATGATAATTCCACTGACGAACGGACAATAGTGTCAAATAGTCAAATGATCAAATAGTGACAGACAATAATTTCCTTTCGTTTTAGAAGATTTGAAGGCTTGGAATTTTGAAAGGCACCAAAAAATACTGTTTATTTAATATAATTTATGACTCCGACACTGTTAAGCACTTCTTTTAAATCTATGCAATAGTTTTAACCAAAGAAAACAATACATAGAACCACATTTAGTTAAATAATCGGGATTAAACGTTACAAATGCTTAGTAAAAAATAGCGAAGGAAGAGTCTCGATTTCTTAAAAATATTCATTGTACTCTGTAGAGGATCAAATTGAAACCAATGCAATTGCAAAGACGATTGCATAAGAAAATTAAACGATTAAGTTCATTTGAAAATATTCATTCTACAGATTGGCATTTTCAAATTCATAAAATGTATTTTTAACATTTTCAGAATCTTTATTCAATGAGTTAAATTAATTCAATATAGTTCTCAAAATAAACCTAGAGTGTAATTGAGAAACTTTGACTTATGTTATTAGAACAGATTATTCTTTTTGATAGAAAAATGAGTATACACATTGCGATGTGGTTTTCTAAAGAAATTAAGTCTTTGCCACAAACTCCAATTTTCTATTCCCTACCTACATCAATGCCACCTGATGTGGTGTTAAACTTCAATATTACAAACTTAGATTATTTGATCTAACAAAATTTATAGCTTGAAATATCAAAGGTCTACGATGTAAGGTTGAAAAGTTATAGCTATTAGAAAATAGGGGTTTGTGGCAAATGCTTGATTCTTTTGTTAAAATAAAATTTGTATATTTCTCCGACTCCCGGTTTCATGTGAATTACCTTTGAAAAGCATAGTTCAAAGTTTTGATAACTTTGCTCCAATAAACATAAAACGACTGAACTGATTGGGCCCAAATTGTGTGTATGACCTGACATGATCCATAAAAAAGGTTTATGGCTGCTCAGAATCAATAAAAATTGTTTAAACAAATTTCGGATTTTCGAAAGAGAACATCCACGGAAAAATATCTTTAAATCAGTAAAACTTTTTTTAATTATTTTATATTGCTATTACGTTGCTAAAAAAGAAGATGTTCACAGATTAATAGATTCATAATGTAAAGTTGAAATAATATCTCCTTTTTTTAATTGTTTTATATTGCTATTACGTTGCTAAAAAAGAAGATGCTCACAGATTAATAGATTCATAATGTAAAGTTGAAATAATATCTTCTTTTTTCCAGTAAGAATTGTTAAGAATAATACAAAAATTAAAATTATGTTTTCAATCTACATTTACTTTGATAGAAACTTAAATTTTTGTTTTTTGTTTGTTTTCAACCAAAAAATTCTGTGACTAAAAATACTAAAATTGATACTTTAAAAATGGACCCAAAGCGCCCTGAAAGCCTATATAGTTAAATAAAAACTAGAATGTTTACCATAACTTAAAAGATTCGTCTGATACAGGTTAGTTTCATGTAGCATGAATTTGGTTAAAAAGATCGATACAAGTTCAATCTCTCTAGACGATATTCTTAATCCTGATATTCTTCTTTAAATTTTGATGTTGAAACTTTTGTACTGTTAATCCGTTTCTTAATCCTGATATTCTTCTTCATATTCTGATGTTGAAACTTTTGCACTGTTAATCCGTTTCTTAATCCTGATATTCTTCTTCATATTCTAATGTTGGAACTTTTGTGCTGTAAATCCGCTTCGTAATCCTGATATTCTTTTTCATATTCTAATGTTGGAACTTTTGTGCTGTAAATCCGCTTCGTAATCCTGATATTCTTCTTTACATTCTTAGGTCGGAATTATTTGATCTGCTAATCCGTTTCTTTTCTAGTATGAAGTGGTTGATTAATTTCTTTTGGTTATTTCTAACAATGATTAGGATACCGACCAAATTTAAAATTCGAAAAATTGCCTCATGTCCTCAACAAGATCCTTAAAAAGCTTGAATTAGACTTTAACCCTATCCCTGCTGGGGTACTTGAAAACCAGGATACGCTGGGGGGGGGGTCAATTTGACCCCCCCCTCTAAATCCCATGTTTTATGTCCAAATATGACAAATGATACATCATTAGAAAGCTCTTGTGCTCTACTTTTAGAATCTGCAAAAAAATTTGCAAATTTGCGAAAATTGAATTTTTTATCGCAAAATCCAGTTTTATAGTAAAAATGTTTGCAAAAAAAAATTTGTCCAAAAAATGACAAATTATACATTTTTGAAAAGCCCTTGACCATGCCATTTTAAATATGCCAAAATTTTTGCAAAATTTTAAATAACCTGATTTTTAATCAAGAAAAACTAAAAATGTGCAAATTTCCTTTGACAGGTTGTTTGCAAAAAATTTGCAATTTTTTTTCTCGCAAAACTTGTGCAATCCGTTTCCTTATGTCATAGGCTTTCCAAAAAGCTAAATTTTATCAAAATCTGACAAGTGAAAGTGGGTCAAAACAAAGATTTAGTTTGTTACAGGCAAAAGCAGTCATTCAGGCAGTGTACCTGAGGACTCAGACAGTTAGTATTAAAGCCCGGTTTTAGGCCTAAAGGGAGGGCTTTGGGTATGTAAGAAAAGTCAGAAAATTTCAACAGCCTCAGACCAATACTTTTTGAGTTATGTATAGGTTTAATTTAAAAGTTTCCAATTCGCGCTATGCGTTGTAGATTAACACTTTCTAAAGCAAAAGTTTCGACCTCCTCAACACACCAAAGAAAATCTACAGATAACGGAGTTTTAGAATTAATTTCATCTACAAAAAAAAATAATGTTTAATGTTCAAAAAGAAACTAAAAAAATCTACTTTTTCCATTCAAAAGTATGTATTAGAATTCAAGGGAAGTTCTTCATTGTTATATTTTTCCAATTTATTTTTCTTTTCCTGCAGGTCAAAATATTTAGGAGAATTGTATTCAAAGTTTTGTCAAAATAAGACATTTTCAGAGAAGAACACATTTTAAACCGTTAACATTTAAAAAGTACAAGAAATCTACATTTAATGAAACATAACAAAATTATTAAATCAAGCCATCTGAATTATGTGAGCTATAAGTATAGAAGGTTTTTAGAACGCTTTGCGCCCATCTTCTATTTGAATTGTGAACATTTTCTCATTGTAAAACAAAAATAAATAAAGGATTTTATAAAGCATTTTCTGGCAAACTTTTGAAATTTCGATCATCTTTAAACTATACCTTCCCGTGGGACATGTGAAGTCCCACACACAATTTTGGCCCAATCAGTTTAGCTGTTTTGACGTTTTTTGGATACAAACAGACAAACACCCACCCAGACAAGCAAAGTATGTATAAAGTACATCTCTCCCTAGCTCCAATTTGTGCTGTAGAAACATCTACACCCTAATAATATTATACTGCAATGGGCTCCCATCTATTCAATCACATCTCCTTTATTACTCCTTTGATANCATACACTTCCAGAAGCCACCAGCCTTTTACCTAACCCTTTGCACTTGATTATACTCACAATATTGGAATATTAAAAAACAAACCAAAAACCTAACAATAACATTAATTTTGATCTTCATTAAAGTTTTAATAACATTGTTGTAATAACACACCAGATTTAAAAAGTATTTTTTTTTCAGACGAAACAAATCGTTTTGTTCTTTACTTTTACATGAAAAAAGCAAACGGTTTGAAAAATCATTAAGAAGAGCTGTGAGTAACTTTTCCAATTTCAACTGTACTAACAATACCAACTGAACAAACTCCTTCCAACCTTTTGGAAATTTAAACAATTAGAATTAAGCTTGTGAATACAAATACAAGAAAGCTTAATGAGGGTGGGGGCAAACTTATAAAAAAACATACAAATCTGTGGTATCTTTTACACTATACTGTGTATCATAATGTTTTTTTTCCAACGCCGGACAAAGATTTTCTTTTTATAAAAGTGGAAGTGGAAAGTTTTTCAAAATCATGGAAAATCTTTTTATTAGCTACACCCCCTCCCCAGTTTAAAATCTAAAGTGAAAATTAATCAAATTCAAGCTTTTAAAAGCCTAATATTGAATCGATTATAAATGATAACTAAATAAGAATATCGCGATACATTCTATTCTTATCATATTAATAGATTTTCTTAAGACACATTTTAAATTTACTAGCATTCCACTCCCCATCAGACTTCAGATTTGGATGTTTCCTATGCCAGCCATGGTCTACAGCTTGTGCGGTTGCCAGTGCTTCTCATTCTTCGTCAGTAGTTTTTTTTACCCCTCATCAGCCTTAGTTTTTTTCTCACCGCTGGAAAACTACAAATTTTTTAAACGGTAAATTTAAACAATTAGCCACCACCCAATCTTATCCAATGTAATATTTTTTTCTTCCAATTAATAGAATTATCCGGTATGAAGGGACTTCAATGACAACCTAAACTCCTTGGGATATGACGATCTATAGATAGGGTTGTTAATTGTTTTTGAAAACGATTGTTAAAAAAAATTACATGCAACTTTCTCGAATGTCGTCTTACATGAAGGTAAAAAATTGTGGGGGAGCTAAAATTTCTTGATATTTTCGTTAAAACTGCTCAATGATAAGTACCGTTGCCCTTCAGAGCATTTTCCTCTCACCTTCTCTCTTTGCTAACGATCGTTAACGAAGGGTAGTAGTTAACGAAGGGACGTCGTTGACGATTGTTATAGAAACGGCGAGCTTTATAAGAACGATCTTTTTCAAAATGATTGTTTCGAAAACAATCGTTTCAGTTCTCTTTTTTTGTTCTCAATTTCATAACGATGCAATTGTTTTTCAAAAAATTGAAAACGTTAACATATGCCTATATATAATCACGCACCTCTGACCATTTAGTAAAAGTAAATTGAACCTAAAGTCCAAACCTAGTCCTATTGAGTGTCTGCTATATTAAACCAATGTCCGGGCGATACAGTAGAAACTGGGACCGGAAAGGTTGACCCGGTTCGGAACTTCAAATGTACTTCGGCTGCCCGTGGAATGTGTTGCAATGTATTTTTTGGCAAACTTAATCATTTTACAGAAAAGAAACAGATAACAGTTGCAGAGAAACACTTCTTTAAAAAAATCTAAACAAATTCTTTACAGTCGTCTCTTAAAATTTCATCTATTGTGGGTAACCCTGTATATATATATTTGTTTAAGTTTCCTACTTTATTATTAAGGGTTCTATAGATGTTAGTTTACCATAATTATATTTTTCTTAACATAGTTATTGACAAAATTACATGGAGTAACATAAACATCATCAAATAAAGTAAAACGCACATTGATGTGATGCCAAATAATGTTTTTTATTACACTAATACATTTGTTATTTTAATAATATATCTACGTTAATTCAGGTTTTCACATTTGAATTTAATCGCGTTTTGTTCTAAATTATAAACTCATGATATAAAACGCATCCGACAAAAAAAAGAATAAAAACAAAGAAAAACTAAAAAATTCATTTTTAGTTGGTTAAATTGTGTTCGAAAGTCACATCTTGCTGCATTACAGAAACTAAGCTGCATGAGATATAGATATTTAAATTTTGTGAATAACATTATAATATGCAAAATATTGTCCATCTTTTGTGCAGATCTTTAAGGTGACGGAAATATTGGAAATTTAAGCAATTTTGCTGATATTTGATAAATTGAAACCAGGACAAAAATTTTGATATTTTAAAGGTACAAAAAAGGTAAACTTATATTTCTTCACAAATTCAAGGATTTGAGAAATATTCAAAGTGTCCATTAAACATGATAGCTTAAAAACTAAGGAGAAAAGATTTAAATATTAAGAAGAAGGATCTTGACTTCGAGAGGAAGATTTAAACGATAAAAGGAATAATTTGAACGGTGAAAGAAAGGATTTAAACGGTGTGAGGAGGGATTTAAACAGTGGGAGGAAGGTTTTGAAACGTTGAGAGGAAGTTTTTAAACCTTGGGAGGAAGGATACAAACAACAGAAGGAAAGGTTTCAAATTTTGAAAGGAAGTTTATCCTCGGAAACAAGGAAATGATCAATTTGTATTCGCACTTACTTGATATATTAACTAGTGTTTGATTTGGCTGAGATATCACATGTTATCAGAGCTTTAAATAATGCAAGGAAAGTTAATTGTTGTTGCGTATTCTCTGCGAACATATTGAAACTAGTTCTCTCTGGGCGGCGTTTGTAACAAGAACAGATGCATCAGTATATTCTTCTAGTATACCAGGAGGATAAAAGCATTTAATTTTGATAATTTTGATAATTCACATATTATTGTCCTATGACCGTAATATTTTTTAATTTTTTAATGTGAAAATGGATCCCATGTCAGACTGTGACATCCGTCTTGTGTTTACATTACCGCCTAGAGTACACTGCAGTACCAAAAAAACGTAGACTATAATTCTTTGGGCTTTCATGTGTATAGTTCCTTGATGCAAATATATGCCTAGGTTCAAAGAGAATGTCAGCCCTTTGTGTAGAATTCAATATAAAATATACTTAAATGGGTTCAAACTATAAATAGATATGTATTTTTAAATACATAAATTGTAAAACAAAAATGGTGTGGGACGTTTGATAATTTTTAAGACGGACATTCCATGCTTCAATTTCATACAGTGAAACCCTTAATAACGAATACATCGGAAGAATTTATCAAATGTCGTCTTGACAATTTTTCAATGAGTTTTATACTATATTACGTAAATTTCAGTATTTGCGAAAATAAATAAATAGCAATGAATATGCGGGAACAGTTTTAAAGAGTTCTATATAATCATTTAATTAAAAAACTAAATATCTGCAACATCCTATTATCAGATAGTGAAGAATACGACATTTGATGAATTCTTTCGATGTATTCGTTATTAAGGGTTTCACTGTAGATAAAAAAATAACAAAAAAGATCTTTCATAGATACAATATTTCATAGAGAGGAAACTATAAAAACTCAAAGAAATTTTTGACAGTGAAAAAAGAAGTGTTTGCCACAATTTAGATTTTCTAATCCCTATATCTGAACAAATTAGATTTTCTAATCCCTATATCTGAACAATTTAGATTTTCTAATCCCTATATCTGAACAACCCAACCCAGCAAACAAAAAGAGTAAAACTCGACTTTTGCTTTCCAGAAGTGGAGTTTTTACCGGCTATAGCATATAAATAAGGTCTTCAAAATTAATTTTGAAGACCTTATATATTTCAATCTATGAATCCTATTATATTAAATAATAAATAATCATAGTTTGAAATTTCAAAGGTTATACCATCAGGTTGCAAAGATGATAAATAATTTGTTTCACTGATTACACTTGTAAAACAAATATTGTGCCTTAAAAGTAAAAATTCTAAAAAATGACATGTCTATGGAAAAAAAAAATTCTATGAAACATAACTCCCCCCCTGCAAGCCCTCCTGTCCTGTTTCTCCCAATGTTGTTTGTATTTAGCCTACTTCTGGAATTAATACTCCCTACTTATATTAATAGAGAGCATAAGATCCAGCCAAAAACAACAACAACATTTCTTCTGACCTTGGTTCTAACAAAAGAACTATATACAGGAACGCCCAACTCAGACATACGCAAATTGTGTACTGTACTCTGTGGGAGGAATGTAAACAAACCCAGTGCCCCCACAGAAGTTCAAGGGAAAGGACTACAGATCTGATGAGATATTACAGACTACAGTCCAACGAAAAACAAGTTAATATATCAAGTTAGAGCGAATAGTGAACAACTAAAAACCTACGATTATTGATGGGATGTTTACAACCAAGACTTTTTTTCCATTGTAAATCGATCATGCATTTTCACTTGTTAAAGGACTTTTTTCCGAGGACTTTTTTATATAAAATCATACTGGAGCCAGAAAAAAGTCCTATAAAATAAAGTCTCGAATTGGTAGGACTTTTTTTCCGGAGACTTTTTCATGAAAGGACTTTTTTTCCACAGGCGACTTTTTAGTGTGAAATTTTAGGACTTTTTTCCGGAATCTTTATTTCCAAGGACTTTTTTGGCGGTTATCCTACGGCTGCCCGTGTGACATTAGAACTTTAAAGCTAGTTATATATACACATTTTGGTAAGAACTTTTGTTTTATCGATGCATAGAAAAATACAAATTTCAAAACTTTTCAGACCTTATTCCTACTTTGCAATTCTAGAAAAGATCTAAAGAGATTTGAAAAAAATAAGAATCATATTTTTAATCTTATACTTGGTGATTTATGATATATTTGACATCAACAGATGGGATCCACAATTTCGCCTATCAAAAACAAAAAAACTTAATTTTTTTTGTTTATTTAAATGTCATGTTTGATGAAATAAATTGAATTGCTTTTATTTCATGTTAATCATACATATTTAAGTATTGAAAACTAGACTTATGCAGGGTGCTTCGCGCCCATCTAACATTTCAATTATTAACATTTTCTCTTTGAAAACATTGTAAACAATAAAAAAAAATTTGCTGATTTTATAAAAAAAATCAAATTTTTAATTTTTAAATCCTTTATTATAACAAAAGCTAAAAATAATAAAGATGCAAAACCAACTATGGACAAAGCTATCTGTCACGGTACATTCCAGTTCTTTTGATGAATTATTCGTAATAAATGCTACACTTTATGGAAACCTTTATTTTATGAGAAATTTAAATGACTTTTATGTGCTGGGAGTAAGAGCAGAATTTCTTAGACGATTTCCTTTTTACTCATTTCCCACTGCATGGAATTTTCTATGTCTGAATTTAAAGAAATAGCTCAAAAATCCATTTTTAAACAATCGTTAAAAGCCAAACTTCTCGATAATCTTAAAGATTTTCAATGTGAAAAACTATTTTGTGATTCTTGCTCCTCCCTTTAACTCTCATTTATTATTACGTGTTCCACCCTGAGAATGAAGGTACCCAACCTCTCCTTGACGGATTCCTGTACGTTTATGAACTGTATCCTCTCCAGTGGCTCCAGCTCCCTCCATCCCATGAGCAGCATGACATCCAGCAGCACCTCTTCTTCAAGTCAGCATCATTGCAAAAACTGACTCTCCAGTGGGAGGCTGCGTGTTAAACAGCCCCTGGCTATCAATGCCTCCCCGTCTCAAGTTTATAAATATGTTTTAAAATATGATATTTTCTATGTTTTTGGCTTGGGACAAATATATATATTTGATTTGATTTGATTTGATTTCATGTACCGGACCGATTTCCACCTAGCCAGGGCATGCAGTACAGTACAAATACAGACTTTTTGAGGCAAAACTCTAAAGGAACAGAAAATATAAATATCTAAATGTTAAAAAGAATTAACTTAAAATTCCAAACGTGTGCAGGGTTAGCCAGAAAGAATGAGAAACTACGACTTAGAACTAATTTTTAAAGGAATTGAGTCTTTGCCACAAACTCTGATTTTCTAATCACTATATCTTTGGAACCAAATGTTGCAGACCTTAGATATTTCAAACTATGAATTCTGTTAGATCAAATAATCTGAGTTTGAAATATCAAAGGATCACAACATCGAGTTTTAAAGATATTGAGGTTTAAATACTTGATTTTGTTCCAAAGACCCAATTCCTTTGTCAAAGTCAATAAAGATCAAGAATCGTTTTAGTGAACCCTGAATCTAATGTCTCAAAGAATCTGTAGGAATATTATCTATCTGTATAATGTATATTATATATATTATTATTTTTATGTATATGATGTACATTATTATTCTATATAAAGTTGATTTTCTATATAGATGTATTACACTGACACAGTGTTTGTGTTCAAGGCAGTTTATCAAATCAATATTTTTATATTTACTTTTCCCTCAGATTAAACAATTTATCATAACAATAGATATGATGCATAAAGCTATAATAATCTTAACTTTTATTCAGTAAAACAAAATACGTAGGTTTTGTTTCAAATGAAAATTTCATCAAATTGATGTAGTTTTCCTTGTAGTTGCTTTTTGTTACAACGTTTAAAGGGACTGTAAAGGAAAAATTAAAGGGGATATAGGCTGATGTTCTGTCTGATGTTCCTGCCTCAAGAAATTATTAACAAACTTTGACGAAATCATACCATAAGTTTTAAACAGATCATATTCAGCAAATACGCAACCAATCTGACACCCTACCATATGATTATACATGCTTTGCAGACCGTACTTCATTTGAATAAGAAATATTTTTTTTTGATGTATAATTACTGCGTATACAATAACATATTCTGAATATTTCTTATACAAATGGAGTGCCCGTCTGCAAAGTATGTTTTATCATATAGTAGGGCGAACCGTGTCAGTGAAATTCCGTGCTCCTTGGAAAACTCCCACCAGTGGCAGACCAGTATCATTGTCACGTGTCTCCGCTTCTGTTTCACGTTTTGGTTATTTCACTTTTCATTGAAAGGATGGGAGGGTGTGTAGAAATATAGAACTGGAAAATCACTTTTGATTTTCAGAAGTTGATGATTAGGCATGATTAAACAAAATTTACGTCTTCTGGGCATTTTAAAATGTGGTCTACTTTATTTTAAAATGTGGTCTACTTTATTTTGATTTGTGAATTTCAGAAGATATTAAATACAAATATATAAAACGAACATTGCTTAAATATTTGATTAAGAATTAAAAATAATATTTACATGGACTTTTTTAATATATCCGTAAATGTTTAAGGTGTGAAAATGGCAGTTTTTACTTTAATCTGATGTTTTCTGGACACACAGTTAGTACAGTTGATTCAGTTGTAGGATTAGGGATTATATAGAAGCACGTAGGCCGGGTATATATGATTGAATGGATAGTAATATTATTATGTGGTTTATATCTATTTAGCGTGAATCTGAATCAAGGGAATACAGCTAGCACTCATATAAATAGTGCTTTATTAGTTACACAGAAAATGACATTGCACTGTTATAAATGACATTGCACTGTTATAAATGTATTTAAAAATGACATTGCACTGTTATAAATGTATTTAAAAATGACATTGCACTGTTATAAATGTATTTAAAAATAATTTTAGTTTAACATTTTGAAAATGAAATACAAAGTTTTTTCTTGCAGAGAAAGTTTTAAAATTATGTCAAAATAAAAAAGATTGTCTTATAAAATTCCAATTTTTCAAAATCCACGGAAGAATTGCTGAAGTTAGAATTGTAACCCAGAAAACAGAAGTGGATGTTACAACTAGATGTCAACTAGTTGTTCTAAACTCCACTTCAAAACTCCACTTAAACTCGACTTTAACTCCACTTTTGAATTCCAGTCACCAACTGGGTGAAATCTGGGTGCATAAACTCGACTTAAACTCGACTTTTTGAATCCCAGTTTTCACCGAGTTAGG